>NC_090921.1:463240113-463543143 GCF_040938575.1 Ambystoma mexicanum
CTCTAGAGAGGGGTAGTCGATCTGTCTGACATTTTATTTTTTTGTCTTCATTATCTAACTCTCCCCAGAGTACAATTCTGACCTACCCCCCCCCTCCCCCCCTGTCATCAAACAGGGGAATACCCAATTATTGTTTTTCTGTATCCTACATTGGCAAGGTCTGCTATACAGTCTGTCTTACCCCTTGGGTCTTCCTACTTGTGCGAAACAGGCTTTTCAGCATTGGCTGTACTGAAAACGAAATACTGCACATGGCTGGAAGTGGAGGACAACCTCAGAGTGGCGGTCTCAAAAATAAAGCCACACATTCTCTTACTTGAAGAGAGACAGGCCAACACTTCCCATTAGTACTTGCTCTGTAAAATCAAATTGCTTTCTGCTGAATATACAAAAAGAAATGCATTTTGAGAAAATAAAAGCCCTACTGGAGAATTTTGTGTTTACTTGCACGGTTTCTGTGTTTGGATTGTGATTATCCTACTGTCTTGGAAAGTCTCCCCAACAACAACATATACAAAATAACACCAACACAGAGGGGCAGGGCGTCCCGAACAATTTATTTTTTGCTAAGGGGGGCCTTGACATAAGAAATTTGAAGACCACTGGTCTAGACGGTCAAATGCAGCGGTATAATCCACAAAGCAAAGGTAAAGAGACCCATTTTAGCTGCAATTCACACCAGCTGATAACAATTGGAACACACACATAGCTTGAATCGTGGAGCAGCCTTTTCTGAATCGGAGCTGTTGGGGGCATGAGAAGTTGCTTCTCCTCAGCCCATACGGTGAGCAGCTGGCATAATATTGTTTCAAAGATCTTGCTGCTTGTATCTAGCATGTTCAGGAGCCTAGAATTACCTGGATCATTATGGCCTCCTTTCTTATATACTGGTTAATATAGAATTATGCCAGCTAGGAGGTATGACACAGATATGGAAGATGTTTCTAAACATAGCATTTAACAAATTAGCCCAATAGGGCAGATTTTTCTTAACATTCACCATCCTGTCAGGGCTGGGGGCTCTGGATGACTTCAACTTGTTAATGATTTCCAATATGTCATACACGCTAGTTTTGACCAAGGTCACCATGTAAAAAACCGATTGGCTCCAATAACGGCGTATGTAAAGGTGAGTCCCAATATAGATTCTTCACATGAGCTGTCCAGGCTTGCTCTGTTATACCACAGATCTCAATAGGGTAAGTAGCTGCAATAAAGCTGCGATAAAGATGCCAGTACTTCCACGCATCGTTAGTTTTAATTAGCCCAAATATAATTTTCTAATTGGATGAGCTCATACTGATTTTATTTAGCCGCAGCCAATTTTTATATTTAAAAAAGAGATGGTCTGCCACTCAAAAATTGCGCCACACTTAAGTTGTTTCAAAAACACAAAAAGCCCTTTATTCCTTGTTTACACATGTTTCGGCTACTCCAGAGCCTTTTTCAAAACAAATAGGGCATTAACAAAAGACCAAATCTATTCTGTGTACAATATTGTTTAAGGATATTCATATGTTAAACCCATCAGAAGAACAAGGAAAACGGAGGTTTATGTAAAATTGTTTCACATGATTATGAAAAATAAAAATTACAATTGTATTTCACCAAAATACATAAAAGGTGGCATTAGTCATTACAAACAACCATAACAATACAAAGAGAAAAGAAAAATAATAAAGTGAAAGAAAAATAAAATAAATAAAAATAACAGAGAAACAAAGAAAATGTTTTAGCATAATTATACTTAAATGTTCCCCATTTACATTATTTATTTCTAGTTCAAAAACCTCTTATCGTAATTCTCCTTCGTCCTTTTTTATGTCTTGTATTGTAATAAACATTACATTATTTAGTGTGGATTAAAAGCATCTTCCATTTGACACTGTCCATTTTGTGCACTGATAAGAACGAATAAGTAAAGAAAATCAAACAAGATCCGTTACCCGTCTTTTTTCCATAAGTCCCGGGTAAATCCCTATAGTCAAAATAATGCAAATAGATTTGCAATCCAATTGTATACTCGTCATTGGACCATTTATACACACTTTTTAACATCTTGCATCATAGTACTCCCCTCCTTTAGGTTTTTGCCAGTACATCTTGAAAGCAAAAAAGACGGTCCTGTTTAATATTACATACACACAGTTTTAAATAAGGTGAGTAACCTAAACGACACCTTGTTTTTATGCGATTCTAGGGTCATATTTTTAAATATGTTTTGTGCATCTCTCCGCGTTAGATTAGTGCTATCCCGTGTTATGTGCTCTGCATTAAATACTCCTCGTTATTATTAAGTATAGTTATTTAGTGCATCCCTCCATGTTAGTTTTGGGAATTCCCGCGTGGTTTGCTTAATCGGTGTCTGACAGATAATCCATGTGTCCCCTTAAGCATACTCTGATCCCCGAATGCGGGCATAGAAAAACGTCTCCTCTCCCCCGTTCACATTATTATTCCCTGTTCACAATAATGTGCATTTTCTAGGATGCACCAATGAAACTATTGTATACAAATGATCCCACAAATTATGGTAATATTGTGTAAAAAATGTGTATACAAAGGATTAGGACACCAATATGGTTTTTTACCGCTAAGAAATGTTTATTTCATAATTTTTTTTTAAAATGGCTTTCAATTTAGAATTTAGGTATTCAAAATATCAAATTAGCACTCTACTGATAAGAATGGGCTACATTTGGAAAATGCACATTGTTGTGAACAGGGAATAATAAATAATGTGATTGTGAATGGATGGTCCTAAGTCTCAAACCATTCCAATATGGTCGCCATGAAAACTGATATAGAAACAGAGGAAGGATGGCCTCTGTAACCATGGTGACACTATAGATTACATGGAAGATCCCCGCGACGGCCCATTACTCTGCGAGGCCGACGCGAGGAGACTGGATTGAAACAAGCTCGAGGTAAGCAGACAGCGTGTGTTTCCTGAACGGGGAGAGGAGACGTTTTTCTATGCCCGCATTCGGGCATCAGAGTATGCTTAAGGGGACACACAATTATCTGTCAGACACCGATTAAGCACACAACGCGGGAATTCCCGAAACAAAAGTGGAGGGATGCACTAAATAACTATACTTAATAATAACGAGGAGTATTTAATGTGGAGCACATAACACGGGATTGCACTAATTTAACGCGGAGAGATGCACGAAACAGATATATTTAAAAATATGACCCTAGAATCGCATAAAAACAAGGCGCAGTTTAGGTTACTCACCTTATTTAAAACTGTGTGTATGTAATATTAAACAGGACCGCCTTTTTTGCTTTCACAATGTACTGGCAAAAACCTAAAGGAGGGGAGTACTATGAGCACATGATGCAAGATGTTAAAAAAAGTGTGTATAAATGGTCCAATGATGAGTATACAATTGGATTGCAAATCTATTTTGCATTATTTTGACTATAGGGATTTACCCTGGATTTATGGAAAAAAGACAGGTAAGAGATCTTGTTTGATTTTCTTTACTTATTCGCTCATATCAGTGCACAAAATGGACAGTGTCAAAACCAAGATGCTTTTAATCCACACTAAATAATGTAATGTTTATTACAATACAAGACATAAAAAAGGACGTAGGAGAATTACGATGAGCGGTTTTTGAACTAGAAATAATGTAAGTGGGGAACATTAAAGTATAATTATGCTAAAACATCTTTTCTTTGTTTCTGTTATTTTTATTTATATTTTTCTTTCACTTTATTATTTTTCTTTTCTCTTTGTATTGTGTTATGGTTGTTTGTAATGACTGACTAATGCCACCTTTTATGTATTTTGGTGAAATATATAATTGTAATGTTTATTTTTCATAATTATGTGAAACAATTTTACATAACCCTCCGTTTTCCTTGTTCTTCTGTTGGGTTTAACATATGAATATCCTTAAACAATATTGTACACAGAATAAGATTGGTCTTTTGAAAAAGGCTCTTGAGTAGCCGAAACACGTGTAAACAAGGAATAAAGGGCTTTTTGTGTTTTTGAAACAACTTAAGTGTGGCGCAATTTTTGAGTGGCAGACCATCTCTTTTTTTGTCTAACCAAGGAGTTAGGGGATTGGTTCCTCCAACAAGTGCCACACAAGATGCGACACGGCTGAAAAGCCTAAAACAATTGAACCTAGGTCGCCAACAGAAGAGGTTGTACCAACATAGATCCCGACAGAACAATTTTTATATTTAGTGTGTTGTCCCTTTATCATAATTTGATGCATGGTGGCCGAGAGGTTGGTGTTTTTCTTAGTTAGTGCTATATTAATTCGTAGTTTAAATCTTTTTCTGGTGTATGGCAATGTCAAACAAAGCAAGTGCTCCTCTACCATGTATAGCCACCTGTTTTGGCCGTTGGCTTTAAGGCCAAAGTATTTCCAACATCCACCTATGCCACCCTTACATCTATGCAACACGCCAGAGGGAAACCAAAGTATTTTTTATCCTAGCATTGTTCTTTTCCACGTTAGTTTCTGTCCAAACTATTGTGTTCCCCTGGATTGAGAGTTTGGCTTCTGCAAGTAAATAACTTTTTTTCAGAGTTGCTCTTATACTGAAAGAGGCACACGTAATAATGTGAACACCAAGAGCGGCGATTCCGATCTCAGATCTCCACAACCATAGGTGGCAAACATGCCATTCAGACAAGATGCCTGGTCACCATTTTGGCATGCCACTACTCCTAATACATTTTCACTACCAGTAGAAGCTCCAAGTTATAGTTTAATAGGACATCTGTCCATGTACGCCCTTTGTTAATTGGCTCCGCACCATACCTAGTGCCTGATAAAAGAAACCTCCCAGGCATCATGAGACCACACTCCAAAATACACCAGTCTTCAATACCAATACAGTGCACATTGAAATCCCTATCTACCAGTATTCCTCCCTCCACCCTTGATACTGAAGCAATTCATTTGTACGAGTACCATCGGGAGTATTGTATGAATTTGGCAGTAATGTGCATTCATTTTTACCAGGGAAGTTGTTAATAGCAACAAATAAGCAATGCATTGCTTCTCTATCTGAGTTCCAATCAATAACCTCAGTGATATTACACTCCTTTGCATAGACCTACCTTAGGCCGGCCCCTGTCCGATTTGGTTGCTGCCTATGTAAATGTTTTATAGCCATCAAATGATAAGTCTGAGACAAGCCAGAACTCTTGGATTAAGAATGTGTAAGCTGCACTTAATGCATTTGTCTTCTTCGTGGGTCACAAAAGACCTGAACCTTTGGGTATTCCAGGAGAGTACTTATTCAATTCCTCAGTATGTCAATGATGGCGTCCCTTGTGAATAGGGACCCGATTTACCATGGCCTTTGTTTGAGATCTGTCGTATTTGTAAGTACATTTTAGGTTTTGAAACCTAATAACTCGATGGATGCATTGTTATTTTTATTCATAATTCACATGCATTAATTATGTTAAATCACTCACTGTTAGCAAATAGTTGTATAGCCCCTTGAGATGTACTCATGGAAAATGTAAACACGCTGTTCTCTCCTCTATATTTTAGTCTCTAAGCATAAATGGAGATAAAGAATATTTTGCTGACCTGGAGAAACCAGCCCCATCCTCTTTGGAGCCTGCTATTGCTGTCACCATCTGCCCAACAGAAGACAATGAAGAAGTAGGCCCACTGCCAGTTAAAGTGGAGCGGGACAAAACTATCCTCTAAGCAATATCTGCACTCATGTTATACATGGCATGTCATCTTTGAGCCCTTGCCCTTTCATCTGACTGCCTTCTTTTTAGCTTTTTCTCTTGTGAAATCGTTCCGGGAAAAGAAACTGAATTCAAATTAATTGATGATTAAATGCTTAATGAGGGCTATGTTCATGTTTCTTTTTCTGCACTGAAAACTGCAACAATTGATGCCACCATTGTGCCATTGGTCTTTTTTTATAACCACAGCTGTGCAGCAGTGTGCTGTGTGGTGGTCCTGCTAGAGTTGCTCACAGTTGACCGGACTGATCAACATGGCATCCTCTACATTGGAATCGATATATGTTGATATTATCTTTGAAGTAATTTATCTCTTTCTACCATTTGAAAGCACATTTCACAAATGAATGACAGAACCTAGTGCAGCCCTACTTTGTGTGCACTTTTCTTTCGTCGTATGTTGAAATGTTGCCATTTTCATACATTTAAAAAGGTTTTTAACAATCATAAGAATTTGGTGCTCTCCTGCTCCGACCTAGCTCTATTCTAGATATGTTGACGGCAGAACTTTTGGAGTTTGTAATACTTTAATGGTGTACAGCCTATTTCTTCAATCACTTCAAGTGAATGGTCTGCGATGAGCTGTATGGCAGCATAGTGATGGACACCTTTTTAATGCATTTTTGTAAACCTTTTGTTATTCTTATTGGGTATTGCATCGTGTTTGGTTATACAGATCATGCAGATTGAATTATAGATCATTAAAAAGGAGCTTCATTTATTACAAAAATATAATACGATGTTCCTAAATGGTAATGTGATAGCCTGTACCTTTTTTACAGTGAAAACAAGATTTCTGTTTATCTTTTTCAACAGTTTTTCGTGATACCGTTTTCCTCCATTTTGTGAATTGCTTGCAAACTCTTAGAGGAAGTAACATCAGAAAAGGAAACTGCATGCGTTGTATAGATCTAATCGAGCAGGAAGGAGGAAAAGTCAACTGCTATCTTATCTTGAACTTCGCAAAATAGTTTACTTTTTTTCTAAACTCCCCTACCAATAGTAGTGCTAGAAGGTGTTGTTACCGTTATTAGTATTAACAGTACTGCCAACCATAGCATGACTACTACCAGTAAGAGTATTACTGCTATTATCAATAGAAGTACATTTTGCAACCAGAGTAATATTACCTGTAGTGCTAGTACCTATAGAAGTAGAACTAATACCAATAGGAGCACTACTCCAAATTGCAGCACTATTTTTATGTTAATTAGTTGTATACAGTAATGCATACCTTTACAATAGGACACAATAAATCCAGAATATATGAAAACACACAATAAAAAGAGCTTTGTCATTTTTTTTAAATGGATATCCTTACAGAAAAGCGTAACATCATTATATCTCAAAACCATTATTGCTCAATTTGATATCATTTAAAAAGATCAAAAGCAAGAAAATTACTTGATTTTCAGTGACCACACAATAAGAACATAAAGCTTCTCAATTAATAAACCCAGGCCTATAACATGTGTAAACTAAATCACTTTTTTAAAATGAAACATTGGACACATTACCACAATGTTCTTTAATGTCTCGACAATATTGGCTTCTTTGCAGAATCTACATTTTATCAATTCCTTAGGAAGCATTCTCCGTATAACTAAAACTTCACGTGTGAGGAGGATATTTACTCAAAACCTCAGGAACACCTCCCAGGCCCTCTTATTCTGAAATAAGCTTAAATATGTCGGCAGTGTGCCTACCTTTTTATGCTCATAGCTAAGATGTTCTAGGGAGCTATAATTGTGCAACGTTACCATAGTTTAACTCCAGTCAGCAACAGACATTGCTTTTTTTAATGAGCATTAGATCTGTATGTATGTCCTACAAGAAATAGCCACATTTCTCCACTGTTTCAGTGCATACATCCACAAATTACACCAGTGTTCGATTCAAACCCTTTTCTACAAAGTGTCCCATATCCTCATGGAAAGAATATTTTGGTGAGTCTAAAAATGTCCACATCAGACTTGGATATTTCAACCTGAGCCTACGTAAAAGAGTTCAAACCCAGTTCATATCTAATAAAGGATATCTGCACACAATTCGGATGATTTGGGACTTTCCTCTAGACTATAGTTTCAAGGTAGTCCATATCAACAACCCAATACTGCATCACATCCAAACCATACAATATTTGAGGTACCGATTTCCCGACATAGACAAGCACCAAAGGTTTAACTGAAAAGTTGCCATATCTTCTATTTATCAGGTGCATCTGAGGGCCAAGACTGTCCATTATTTTTTAAATATTCCATAATCTTCCCTTTCGCAGGTTTATTAAAACCGGAAACCCTGCATAATGAAGCTTTCTGATACTTTAAGCTTTTGTCTGTGTCAAAACCAAGAATAATGTAAGGTTTCATTAAATCTACAAAAAAAGAATCTTGGAAAACAGGGCAAATCGGAGATCCATCTCTGAAGACCCTGTTGTGCACAATCAAACAACATTAATATCCCCATATGCCATCCAATAAAAACCTAAATGGTGCAATTCTAAGGAAGGCAAAAGAAACTGAAGATATCTCCTCCTCTAGGTCCGATATAGATTAAAAGAGGCACGGGGCTGAAATACACCCCTACCCCATTCCTGTGTCTGTATAGATCTTCTGGGAAAGAAGCCCTGCATTGTTTAACCTAACCTGAATGTTGGTATTGGCATGTAAAAGGACAATCAATCTTAACCCCTCACGAACCCCCAGCTTGGCAATTTGAGCCAGATTAAATTTCTATTGACCGAATCAAAGGTGGCTGAGCGATCCATAGTGGCCACAAAGATATGATTATGATGTGTACCCAAGCCGAATCTTGTAACAATCTGATAATCTAACCATTCATGGATGTCACTTTGTGTTTGCGGAAGCCCACCTGGATTTCTTTTTTAAAATCTGCCCACCTTAGCTGACCCTGCCTTTAGATGATATAAGAGCATTGCTGCAAATATGTTTTGATCAGCAGCCATGATCAATATGGGCAATGATCCCTCTTATTTGTTTGGGCTGTATGCGCCAAAGAATGGTTGTGTGCAGGCTGTTTTTCAGTCATGTGTGCAACTGAGTGATGCATTTGCGGTCGGCGCTGGCGTGCCCACCACAGAGTGTTAGTGATCCACTGTGCAAGCGAGGAATGTGAATTTGCGGCAGAACAAACTCTACTTCCAGGGTAATTTGGGTGCTCTATTCTCCGCCTAAGACTTTAACGCATCTGAAATTGTCTTTTTAAATCTCAGAACATTAGCATGATCTTTAGTTTTTTAATGGCTTGGTACAAGGACGGAGTCTGGTTTTTCTGGTGGAACACAGATTCTGTTAATATTAGCAGTAGCTCCTGCATTCTCAGTTCACTAAACGTATGGAATATAAAGGAAATGCTTTTGATTGGTTAAACGAAATAAGCAATACATGAACATGATTACAAAGATGACTACAGAGAAGGGGTATGGGTGGACGGTTAAATTAATACCAGTTAATCATGCAATGTCAGATTGTTCCAGAAGTCAAACTGACATTCTCAGAAAGTCTGCCAACCAAGAATAGCATACAAACAGCATCACAAGAGGACCCTTATGTACAACCAAAGCAGACGTCCAGCAAGAGGCAACACTCTTAACAAGGCAGGGTTTGGTATATTATGTGTGCTGTTTTATTCAACACGAACAATAAATATAAAGATAAAGATGTTGGAAGTGGAACTTGGGAGTGGGGGACTGGTAAGTAGCACATTACAAAAACAATTGTTTTACAGTCAATTAAGAAAATAAATAAAAACTATTATGTAAATAATACAGAAAACAAACCTATATTTCATCAGATAGGAAAGCAACATGACAGAGAGCACCACCGGTTTTGCCATATATTGTTATTTGAAGCAGATGTTAATATTACCTACAAGAACAAATACAAATCTACACATTTTCATTTAAATGAAGGAATGTGTGAATACCATACGTAACAATTGACGTTTGTTAAAGTATCAGTAACATTTTAACAGCATCAACAGGTTTACATTGAAAGTCAGGCCAAACAGTGTCAGCATTGAAGAGACGTTAACAGTGATTGTCTTATCACATTTCAGTGATTCTGCTACCACTCGCTATGGCTGTGCCAATGGCACTACGAAAACATGATTTGTTGGAGCTTTCAGACTCCCCTTGATGCACATGCTTCTCTCGTCTGTCTTTGCCGCTCTTCTACTGCTGATGCACAAGACCAAGATTTACCTGATGTAACAGATGCGCATTTTTTCGCATGAGCATGTCAAGGTGATTTTCTTGCAGTTATTTCCTTGATTTCGTCTTAATGCCATTCATGAGAAGAACCCTCGCTCACACTCTGCGCTTGAGGCTTGAAATGTGACGCATATTTCCATGAGCCATGCCACTACATTGTACTCCATGGCATTTTGAAGTGTGAAATTCACCATATCTTGAAAACATTTAAAAACACCACATTTGTTCTTCTCTGCTACCACATACTTCAAGGCATTATATTGCGTAACAGTGGAATCCACCACCAGCATGCTAAGGTCTGGTTCTAAACAATCTCTTAAATCTAAAATGTCTTTGTATTTTTAAACAAGATGCTTAACATAGCTGCATTGTTGAGTGGCTAGTGAATCAAAATCAAAACTGGCCCCATCGTTCAGTTTGTTTTCTGGAAACCTTTTCTCCATGTGCTCACACACCAAGTCAATGAAACTCAGAATAGATGCAGTACTAAAGTCCTGCTTGTTGTCCGAGTATGTTTTGTTCTGATCTCCAACTGTGCTGCTCCAGAACACGTTCTGACCAAGGTCCTGTCCCCTAATCTGGTTGATCTCGCCTTGTGCAAAATTCATGGCTTCAATTGTGGTAAGATTGCTTTTTTGGAGTAACTTGGACAAGTCTGCTAGATCGTCAAGAATATCATTTAACACTGCCAAAGAAATGTGATAAGTGGGGTCAGGCAGTTACTCTAAACAGTATTTCGCTATAGGATAGTTTTCATCCATGTCCTGATGAAAGAATGTTTGCAACACCTCATAATTGCGCAATATTGCAGTCACTTCAAAATGTCTTGAAAACCACCTCACGTCATTGAGGGGTCGAAATGACAAAGCATCACGTTCAATGACTGATGACATTTCTCAAAGGAGATCTGCAAAACGCAGAATCAACTGTTCTGAACAAGGTTTCTACTTCCCTGATCATTGGCACCTTTTTCTAAGCATCCCTGATGCCCAACTCTTCACGGAGATTTACACAGTGTTGCGCAATCAAATGTGGATTAGATTTAAGCCTTGTAGCAACACCGTTGTTTTTGCCAAGCATAACGGATGCACCATCTGATATGAACATCACCATTTTCAGCAGATTCAGATCATTGGCAGAGTAAAATTCAATAATAGCTGAAGTGATAGCTTCCTAATTGCAGGATGTTAACTTGACAATTCCATCAAACAGTTTTGTGCATTGAATGTGCAGTTGCCGCAAGAGATCTGATCTTAAAGTAAATAACGAACGAAGCAATCCACAATGCTATGTGATTGTGGATTTCTTACACAGATGGCATGGAAGTGTTTAATTTTACAGCTAGCACAACATTGTGCAGTAGAACATTCACCTCTTCAGGATTGGACCGGTGTTGCTCAGCCATAGCCAATCTATTATCTCTCTAAGTAGAAGTTTGTGCCAGCATACTACGCAATCCAAACCCCAGTTCTCTGCCGAATTATTGTGCCGGAGAGCCTGTACAGCAGAGACATGACCTTTTCTGACTAAAGGGCATTTCATATAGTCCAATTTCCACCTATCGGCCTAATACTTTCCTGTAGAAAATTTGCCAGTAACTTTTGCTTATGCACATACTCTGCAAATCATGCCCACATCAGCATTGTACTCCAAAATCTCTCCAAGTCACACCTTATCCTGTGATGTCTGGGACTTTGACTATTTCCTTTAACCAATCCTCTTTGAAAGCTGTGCAACATTTCTTCTTAGGTGGTGCTGGAGCAGCACTCCCTTCCTTTAATGAAGACGACTTAGATCTTCTGAAGTTAAACATTTTGTCCATAATCTGGTTGAAAAGGAAAAATCAATTATTTGCATGCAAATAAGGTGCTTTGCTGCTGAGCTTGACTATGCAAGTGTAGAACTTGCATTCAGGCCAGAGGCAGATGCCTTTTTATAACTGGCTGTTGCAACTTGAAATATTTACCCAGCCAACAAGAACGCAAGACTACAAGCAGCAAAATACTTTTCTAACATGAGCGCCAGAACCCATGATGACTAAATAAACAGCATACATCTCAATTGGAGTTGACTAACTGCCTGTACCTAGCTGCACTAGGGTAGCACGGTGGCAAGTGTTCCAAGGCTTGCTAGAACTGCATCTATTATGTATACCATTCTGTTAAAAGCAAAGAGCACATAGCGCTGCCTACCATTTGGGCGAATAGAATTGCACGCCACAGCAACTAGAGTCTTCTAGAGACAGAAATGAAAATTGGCCATGTGAAATCTCCCATAATGGATGGACACGGACAGCATGTGGCAAGCAACAATGGAAAGATACCAGCAGCATACAATGCATCTATGAATATTAACCCTCCACTAACACTCTTAGATGCAACAATGGAGTTCTGTTGACAATAGAATGATAGCACTCAACCAGCTTCTATGCAGCGTACAAGCACACAAGCAAAGATCCTGAAATTCCAAGGAACTCAGGAGTTTCACGTTTGCTTAAAGGGTATTTACAGTGTGCAAAAAAACACAATATACTATATTTTTAGAACATTGTAAGTTCATAGCAATGGATGGGTTGGACAGGGCATCTCTGTTAATGAAACACAGTTATAGATTTCTGCAAAGTTATGCCATGTGGCTTTTGCATAGCGCCTGCTGACTTTAGTATGGCCTTAAACCGCTTCAGGTTTTCTGTGTTTAATTTCTGATGCCGTTAAGATACATAACCACCCTGACAATGTGTGGGCCTAGGCAGAGGAAGTTGGTAGACAGTCACTCAATATTGTAGCCCCAGCTCCACTCCTGATGGGTCAACCATGACTGCAGTCCTCCAGAGTTCAGACCAGCAGTGTTCAACAACCTGTGTAACCTGCCCAATACTGTCTGCACTGCAGCCCTGCAATGTGCTGCAAGCCTGCAACCACAATAGATCAACCACAGAGGTAGTCCAGCATTGTTGATGGCTCAGCAGAATGAGCACTTGTTTGCTGCTGTGATCTATGTGTGATCTGCTGGTCGCAGGTTCGGATCCTGGCAAGGCCAACTCAGCCTTTCATCCTTCTGAGGTTGACAAATGAGTACCTTGTACCAACTGCCGTTGGATGATATTGTATGATTCATGTATATATGTTATATGTAAAGCCCAGAAACTACGCCTACATCAACCAACAAGAACACTGAGATCAAGCCCCGACATCTGCCTGGAACCAAAACCCTATAACAGAAGAAAACTCGGAGGATCCTCTTTCTCTCACCAGGCACCGAAAACCTGGAATGACCTACCTAAGAATATAACGACAACAAACCACCTAGCATTCAGGAAACTCCTCAAAACATGGCTCTTCACAGCGTAAATACAACAGTGACGCATTTGAATGCCCACCCCGTTAAACAACAATGAAAATAACACCAACCTCGGTCGCTCCCAAAATGGACATACACAGAACCCAAAGAACGGACCCCACGACAGACCATAAGATATTATGGGAAATAGCCACAAAGGGAGGTCACCATAGCCTGATCACATACTCAGACCGAGATGAAAACCCCTAAACGACTCATCCACTACCTCCCGGCCATACCATAACCTAAAACCACCAGCAGACACATTTAGATAGAAAGTCTGTGAGAGGAGACCACAACACCAGCTCCAGCACCCGAGGAGGAGAATAGACACCCAGCCCACACTAATCAATCCATCAGCATTAGAACTCCTACAGAACTCGCTAGAATAGAGCGGCGAGGAGCAATTAGAACACTTACAGAGCGTGTTAGAACATCACAGGGAGCACTTCACACAAACCTAAAACCCTGCCAGGCGTAACCCCTTCGCTCACCCTGATGAGACTGGGAGGATTGGCGAGCGCCACACTCGGACAAAGCTCTGAATGTTAGCATGTTAAACTTCATATAACCCACTAACAAAGAACTCAGCATTTCTGCAGACTTTACTCACTCAAAAATCTCACACAACCATCTCTCGCACAACAACCCGCACGCACTTCACAACACCTAAGCCGCACCAACAGCACAAGAGGACTGAGATCGATCCGATACTTGCACCAAAGCTCAGCACCCGGTGTATACCGAGTTGAAGCTGCCAACAGAACACCTCTCCTCTCACTGTCCTACTCCTGCTTCACCTACTAACCCATCCTACCTTCTCGTTTGCAGATCCGCCAGAGCGCCTGGGGGACCAATTCCGTTGGTGTTGGTGCGCAGTACAAATACGTTTAACATTTAACTCAGACATAGGCGCTTATATCTATCCCATCATTATCATTGTTAGACAACCCTAAAAAGATAGCCAATAGTACTACTGTGTGCTGCTGGCAGCATGCAACCACACTATCTAAACCTCTACTACAGCAGCCCAGCAGTGCTCTACACCTCTAATACGCCATTGAATACTGCAACACGGGCCTGGAACAGCAGCATCCTGCAATACTGATAGGCAGAAGAGTCTTCTGTTACCATTATGAGCCACCCAATACTACAGCATTGATCAATTGAGGCGCGCAAGTACAGGCTTATCCTGTAGAAACGTTGAATGTGTTTAGTTGTAGGCCGTTTATCCCTTGGCACTTGTATCACAGTCTCAGTATGTGGATATCGTATAAGGTAACGTAATCCCCTGCTGCACTGTTTCAATAGAGTAGATTTCTAGCAGACCACCTCTTTCAGTTGTTTGTGATAATGGCTGCACAGAAAACAAATCAACAAAAATATAATTCCTGTGGTGTTCTTTCTGAAACAGTAGCTGTTTTATTGCTCTTGAAACAGAAACGTCCTTCTTATAGGGCAGCACACCTTGCTAGAAGTTCCTTGTAAAGACTGAACATCCTCTTAATAGCTGTGTGGAAAGCACATTGGAGGAGTTGTCTACTTCCCGACTTATTTATGTGCCTTTCTAAGGTTTTCTGCAGCTGAAAGCAGGGCAGGGAGAGTTGGGAATTGAGGTAGCATTGAAACGGCCCCCCAGTGCCCAGTGTGGATCAAAGTTCTGTTGGAGCACCACTTATTTTGATCCTCGGAAATGCTGTTTACGTCTTGTAAGGCCACCTACACCCTGCTGAAGGACTCTGCCTGTGGAAAAGGGAGTGGGTGTTGATGCCATGGCCGGGTTGGACTCTGAGCCCCACTGGAGCACCTCTGACTTTTCTCCTGCTTATGGAGTGTTAGCCCTCATCCACTCCCGCTAAAGGACCCAGCCCGTGTAAACCCACTGGACAGGGCATGGACTGTTGGGGCTATGGGTCAGACTCAGTACCTGTCGGAGCCCCACTGACTGGTGGTGGTGTGACGAGCAACCTTTACCTTTTTTAAATTCCCCATGGCTCTAATCAGACGAGATCTGGAGTAGAGAGACACGTCCTCCTGCCCAGCTCATTGTCACTGCAGCAACCTCTCCCTGACTGAATCAGCCACCAGTCCAATAAGAGCTTTGATTGGGGGGCACAAAGCACCCACTCAGGGCGCTGGCCCTGTTCACAGAGCGGGCCAGAGTCTTTCTTGCCACCTCATAGGGCAGAAGTCCACTCCAGTGCCGCTCGATTCAGGGCTGCATGGAAAATGGGCAGTATTCACGTGTTTTCAGCTTAAGGTTGACATTCTGCTTTCAGAAACGAAAACGACCGCTACATAGTTTTTCCGTTCACCATGTATTTGCAACCGTATGGTCAGAGACTCAGAGGGTACTTCGAAGAGGATGGGGTAGGCTAAATCAAGTGGATTCTACTAATATCAGAGTTTATGGGCTAGTTGCCAGCAGCGACAACAGGAGTGGCAGGCTCATGCATGACAGCTTCCAGTTCCACTCAGTGGGCGGGAGCGGTGCTCCTCTACTTCTTTTAATTAAATTTTACCGTTCCTATACTTGTATTTTAAAAAGAAACCATTCCGGAATGGTTCCGTTTTAAAATAAAAGTGTAGGAAGCAGTTGAAACTTGCACTTTCAGTGCAGTGTACTGAACATTTCCTTAAGCTGCAGGCGCATGCGGTTGGCGGTTTATATTGTGCATGAGAGGGGTTGTGGCAATGGGGTTTGCGGGGAGCGGTGCAGACCAGTAGGGAACATAGCTCCACTACTTCTTTTCGTACACTTCGACCACTGGTTCCACTACACTTTTATATTAAAAGGAATCAGTTCCCAAACTGTTTCATTTTAAAATAACATTTTAGGAATGGTAAAACATTTTATTTGACAAAGTAAAGGAGCACCGCAGCTGCTCCCAGTCGCACTCATTGGATACCTTTTGTCAATCTGGTCATCACCAAAGAGAGGATGACGCACGCTCATGCTGCCGCTGGGCTTTGACAAACACAGGGCCTGTGCCACTCCGGTGCCCCAAACGCTGTAAATGTAGCCACTGGCAGGCAGCATACAAGCCTGAAAACAGGCTGCTGGCCTGGAGCACGAGCAATGACAGACACACCAAAGTGGTGTGCTCCAAGTAAGGTGCCACGCCTTACGCACAAGGGCAGAGCAGGGAGCAGTGTTTGATTGGCTGTAGTAGCCCAGCACTTGCAGCCAAGTGCACAGCAATCATATTAAAAGCATGGACTTGTGACTCCTGTGTGACCTGTCCTGATTGGACGAAAACCTAATACATCATACTGAGTGATGATGGACGGAGGGCAGGCAAATGAATGAGTGTATGCTGGGCGCGGTTAATAAAAGAATACGCGCTGCTTCAAAATCAAAGGTGCGCGGTGTAAGGAACTCATGGTCGCAACAGTAAAGATAGACACAAGTGATTACAGTTCAAGCGTGTTTATTAAACTCAAAAAGCAGGGTGGAAAAACGCCTAACCTAAATCTAAGATGGGAGCAAGCTTCGACTATCTAATGAAAAATAAGGCAGTCCTTGTGGCTCGTGTCTTGTCAAAGTAAAAAGGTCTTTATTAAAAACAAAAATATTGCCAAATCCTTACAACTAATTGCAGAAAGAGTGTGGGATAGGGTTTCAATGAAGAAAGAAGTGTTCCCAAATAATAAGTCAGGATGTGATTACCAGGGGTCTCCCTTCCCCACGTTTTGAGCACAGGATAAGGTGAATCTCCTGAGCACAGCACACACTTGAGCTTTCCCAGCATGAGCCGACAGTTCCGTACCAGCTATCAGGTTCTTCGATTGTTAAGTCTCTTTTGAATAAAAGTCCCACTTCAAGGGCCTGATATATTCAAACAAATAGTTCCTTTCCAAATAGACTTTGGGTGCTGACTTTTCACCCCTGGATCTCAGTCAGGCTCGGACCCCTAGTCTTCCCTTGATTGGGCTCAGACCTTTCTTTTGGGATCTCCCTCTGTCGGGCTCTGATCCCAAAGCCAAGGAATCCACTTCCCATGTTCTTAAAATACTTTTTGCATTCACAAATCTTAATGGCTTTTCAAACAGTTCACTGTGGACATCCCTCGGTCAGGTTCAATCCTGCCAATTCACTGTTCATGGGACTTCAGGCTTCGCCCCTTCTTGTTGGCATCCCTCCGCCTGGTTCACTCTTGCCAACCTTTGCAACACACTGTTAATGTACTACTTTCACCAAGCGCGATTCACTTCCCTTTACTTCACAATCATCTGTCGGTCAATGACTTTGAGCGGTACAGAGGATTTTACAAGACCCCTGTATGACGACTTTTACCTCCTTTTCCCAAGGCCTTCTGGTTCCGGTAGTTTCTACCATAGGGTAATCGCCCAGAGTTTCTTGCGTCAGCACCCATGTGGTGCCGGACTCCTGTTGCTGGTTTTCACCCTTTTTCATCAATAGCTCTTTAAGCCTTTCACCGTTCAAATTTGGCTATTCTTTATTCAGCACGGTTCGGTTTCTTATCGCCGCTCCCCTCGACTCACCAGCTGTGATGTACCGCTTGCTTTCTTTGCCTTTGAAGTCAAGGTTGGTACCACAGAGACAAGCGTCTCTCCCCGGCTTGATAATCGTCCGAGGAGGGTCTCGTGTACCATTGACATCTGCTGCAACACACGATGGCTATTGTTTGTGGTCTTACGATTCCTTCTGCAGAGGTTTCACAGGCCTTAGTCAGAAAGGGAAAGGTCGCTTCTCTCCTTGTAACCCTCTCGGTATGCGCCGTCTTTCTCCTCCTCTTGAACTGCCATGCTGAGTTAGCTCTCACGTTGTGTGGTCTGCCTTGCTTGTCCTGTGCTCTCGAGCTCCACCTTTTGTCCCTGTGGGGAAGGGAAAGGGCCGTCGGGTGTGTGTTTTTCTAGTCCATTGCCTGACTTTTCCTGACCCTTATATTGGGACATGTCAGGTAAACGTCTCTCGTGTTTGTCTGTTGTCTTTCGTGTTGTGTGAAAAAGTTTGTGTCCGAAAAGGGGCCGGCCAGTGTTTTGTACTATCCTACGTGGTAAGATGGGGAAAAGGTGTTGAAAGAAGGGGGATACCGCATCTCACCTCTAGGTGTCCTACTCCCCAAGGACCCCCATCCAGGTGATCCTCCTTCACTGGTCCACCCCCAGGAACTGAATCCAATAGCAATGGCCATGTCCTGGCCACCTGGATGACAGATCCCCGGGGACTAGCTAAGGAGACGCCTTCAGTTTCTCACAGCGGCCGCACAGGCACGCACCTTTTAGGGAACAGTGAGTATGGGTCTGTAATTAGATGGGTTATTTTGCTCACCTTTTTTGTATATTGGAAGAACATACGAGGTATGCCAAGATTCAGGTATCACACAGGATTTAACTAGCTGTGCAAAAGAATTTTCTAATCTACTTGCCCATAAATCTGGTGCAGTCTTAAACCTCTCATTGTTGAGCCCATTAGTACCTGTGGCCCCAGAAGAACTACCCCAATGAAATGACCTCCAAAACCAATTCATAAGTTAGCAATTGCTGAGTATTACAACATCACTGCCTATGGGAACGTCTGAGGCCACAATTCCCATTTTATAAGATCTTTGCAAACGGATTCAATTGAATTGTGGCTTGAAAATTCTCCAGACCATTCACCACCTGCCAGAAACCTGAGGACTGCTGTTGGTTTAACAATTTTATCATAGCCTCCCCATCAATTTGCAACATTATACACTGGTGGCTAATCAGCCAACACTTATAACCCTGGTTGGCAGCCTTTACCTTTAATAGTTTAGACATCATGCTTCCCCACGTTTCTGTATCGTCTGAATAGTGTCTTAAAACCTTTTTTCGTTCAGCTATCGCTGGATCAAATTGATGTACATGTCTTCCTGTTCTCCTGTGATTGGTTCATAGGAATTCCCAATACATTCTCCAACGTCTCTTTGAGGTAGACATGAAAGAAATCCTCATTGAAAGCAGAACTTTTACAATCATAAGAGCTTGCATACCACTGATGAAGGAGATTATCGTTACAAATATCCACAGTCGGACATATACACCCTCTTTCTTGCCATATTGTCCCTCAATGGGAGAGCTGTCGTATTCTCTCTTCTGCCAATGGGGATGTTAGACTTGGCCACCAACATATTATGGTCACTCAAATCCATTCTCACCACTTTAAAACCCTTATGAAAGTCAAATAACACATTATCCACGAGTACATAATATATGCTTGAGTTCATCGTCAGGCATTCTCAAGTGAGCTGCATAAGCATGTAACCCATTTTCTGACCATTAAGGATTCTAAGTCCCACGGACTCCCATCAGTTGGTTCCAACCCAAACCCTGCATAACTTTCTTTGACTGGGCAACACGGATCACCATGTCATCCTTTTGAGACATAAAGCCTAAACAATCAGAGTTTAAATCATCTGCCATGATTACAAAGTTTTTCCCTTGATGATCTAACCATCCCAAGACCCAGGCTTTTAGCCTGGCCAGGAAATTCTTTGAGGGGGCTATCCCCTCATGCCAATGGATATTCACAATTAAGCAACTTGAGGTGTATACCATCCACTGCCAACTCGTAGGGCCGCTTTCTGGATCATAGCTTCTTTAAAGCCCAAAAATGAAAGGCAGGATTTAATAGCAATCATTAGCCCCCCCCCCTTCGAATTGAGACCCCCTTGTTGGTTTGTAGCATTTTGCAAGAACCTTAAATACATCCAATATCGGGCAATTTAGAAGCCAAGTTTCTTTGATGAGGATGATACTAAAACTCTTTAAATAGCCCCTCAACTCTGGTTTGGTAAATGGATGACAAAAATGCCCCAGGGATTCAATGTAACTATATTAAACTCTTCACTTGTCCTCCAGACATCAAAGAGAGGAACTCCCCCCACCCTATTATTCAGAGAGGAACATATCCATGGCCAATCCGCTTCTCCTCTATGATAAGAAACAGTGGATGGTGCCCAAGAGATCTTGCACCTGACATCATTCCTTCTATTCACTGTGATCACCAAGTCTCTACATCCCAGCACCTGATTCTCACTATGGTTAAGCCGGAATGAGTCCTCACCCTGACCCCTACACTCTAATACCAATCTGTTTGCCCCTAAACCTGGGGTCATGTTATCCATCTTTTTTGCCCATTGTTTTTCACCACGGTTGCCCCCAGGGGCCATACTAACTGACTGACCTCACATCCCTAGACATGGCCCTCCAAAATATGTTTGCTGGATTGGCTGATTCCTTAGCCACCAGGACAGGCCCCTACCCCTCACAACACTGGACAACCCTTTGTGGACATTGATTCACCATCCGGGCTACTTCCATTTCACCAAATCTATGCTTTTGTCCCTGGGACCATACCTATCACTCTGACTGATCTGTCACTGTATTATGTGTGGAGCGAGACTGATTCACCTGCTGAAGTACATTATGTAGCTCCTGCACAGAGGACCTCTGTTAGGTCCACAACCCCCCCGCCCCCCAAATCTGGCCCCCCTGAGCCTTCCCCAAAGCACACTTTGCACATCCTCACAGCCCAGATCTACAGCAGGAGTGACCAAGTCAGCCCCACCCTGCATGCAGCTTCTAGTTGTTTCGCCCCCTTATCGAACCCTACATTTCTAAAAGACTCCTATATAAGCACTTTGTGCTGATTGTACTGGCTTTGCAAGATGACGGCTAGATCAGCTAGTCCTTTTCCCCCATTGTGTCATGGCCCCCACCTCACTCCCAGACCCTGGGACAGAGATCACAGCCTTGGTACTATCAGGTAACCCTGACCCGTGTCTTTCACAAAGATGTCCTTGTGGTCACCCCAAGTATCCCTGGGAAGGGTCAAATACCAAAGGAATTTCCTAGAGGAGTCTAGACTCCCCCTCCTTGTAGAAGGAATGATTTCCTCTCCTGGAGATGCCGGCAGTGGGAGCACCCTCGAATCGTAGAGCCAAATATAACATGACCATAGGCCCCATAGTTTCTTTCTCTTTACTCCTTAACTCATACATTCGAGATTTAGCACACCATCAAATATCACCTTCAACTGCCAGACAGCCGAACTGCCAAACTTCACTTCAGCACTTCCGCGTGGAAGTGGTACTTTAATGTGGTGCAGACCCTACCTGGCTGCCCGGACGTGTGAGGTAAAAAAAAGAGAAAAGGGACTTCTAGTAGTGTGAAGAAACAGACAGCCACGCTCCGAAATACTGGACCCAAAGCAGGGTAATTCTCCAACACAGCCTTCGTCAGAAACGAGACCCAAGACACAATATTTTGCCTCCAGCATGCCAAACTGCACTTCAGCACTTCTGCTTCCAAATTTTCATCATTAATCCTGCTACCAGTACTGACATTATTAGCACTACTATTATAGTACAATCAGCATAAGCAGTATGAATATTACTACTGCATTACTACCAGATGTAGTACTGCCAGTAGCCATACTATTACTATTAGTAACACTGTCTTACTACTGTTAATAGTAACTCTATTTCACTTCTGGTATTAGCAGTACCAATACTGCTGCTATTGCTATTAGTAATAGCACTACTAGTGTTCATAAACCTTCTGCTGGGGGTACTACTAATAGGTGTAGTTTTAATAGTACTACCACTACTGCTGATAGTAATATTAGTGTACTACTAAATTTGCCAGTATTGAAGCTACTACTACGATTAACATTACTATTACCACTAGTATCAGCATTTATACTAATGTATCAGAAGTGGCACTACTACTACTGGCTCTGCTATTACAACTGTCGGTAATACAAACTCTAGTGCAGTTATTGATATTTAATAGTGTTACTAAAAGTAATATTAGGGCTAGTGATATGACTGGTTATGCTTGCTACCTCCTCTTGGGTGTGCAGTGATCTTATCGAGGAAAAAAAGAATTAATTTTGAAAGAACCCAAAACAACAGGGAAAAAAACACATTTTACAAATGTAGTGGGGAATGGGAATAGTAGTTTTGGGTGTGGAGGAAAAGTATGGATGGAATCCCCACCTCCCTCCCCCCAAAACAACGAAAGTCAAATTCTTTATTTTTTTTTCTGTGTTGGTTACATCAAAAATTCATTCTTTTTCTAAAAATAATCACATGCAACACTTCTCTTGGTATTATTTCTACTATGAGAAGTAGCACTACTTCTGCTGTTGGTTGGGGCAGTGTTACTAGGTTAGTAAAGGTGTTTGTAGAAAGTAAAGAAAAGGCAACCTTTTAGTTAACCCTGTTGTAATAATGGAACTGCAGACCACAGAAACTCTCCTTATTTGATGTTACTTCATATTTTAAGGCCTAAAAGCAGTTCAAAATATGGATGACCGCTGTAGCAAGAAAAAATAGTAACATTAAATTGGAAGGTGTTTTTTGCTTGAAAATAGACAGAGGATAAACACAATTTAATAGTTGGACACATTTTATTTTTGTAAAAACTCTGTCATTTATACTGTAAATACTCCAGTATTCCCATCCAAGAAGTGTACATAAAGACTACATAGGAGTTTACATTTTTGAAACGGTTGCATTAGTGTGTATATGTGTTCTAGTATTGTATGCAAGCTAATACCCTTCATACAAGTTTTTACTAAGCTACTTAGGAAAACAGGCACACATTTTACACCACTCTCAAAGCTACGTGTTAATACTGTAAGAGGAGAACATATCTTTTCTCGTCTCCCATCATTTAAGATTGAGGTTATGCAACTCCAGTGTTTTACATTTTCTCCTCCAGTACTGACCAGACACAGGGCCTCATTACGAGTCAGCCGGTCCGGAAATAACGGTGGCGGTAAACCTGCCGCCGCCGTTGTTCCCGGACCGGCTGATCTCGAGTTCTGCAGGCGGGTGATGTCATTCCCGCCAGGTCTGACCTGGCGGGTTTAACACCACCCGCCTGCAGGCGGACGTGGCTACACCGGGACCATTACAAGATGGTGCCGGTGTTTCCACTTCCCTATTCCCATGGAGTCCTATGGGACTCCATGGGAATGGGGATTTATCGAATTCCACCTCCGGAATTACCGGTTCACCAGGGTTGTAATGCCCCGGTGATTCTGGGAATCACGGAGGCAGAATGGTAATACGAGTCCGGCGGTAGCCTGCCGGAATTTACGGCACGGTTACCGCCAGACTCCTAATGAGGCCCACAGTCTTCTTTGGCTGAGTTTCTAAATTCTTCCTTTGCATTAGTCCCAACATCAGTCAGGCAAAAACATATTGCAAGTCCACAATTTGTTGTCATGATTGCTAGAATGCAAAAACATTTCTAGCAAGTTAGGGTGGATTAATGTCTTCTTTAATTTGTCTACCAAGATTACGAGCAACATATACAATTTCCATTTTTAAGGGTATTAAATGTAAACATGTTTTTTTATGCAAAAGGAAGTAGTTAATGTTTTGCAAACTAACACCAGGAGTCGTGCTTTTCTGGTGTTATGGCCTAATTAGTGCCACCTGAAAAAATAAATGTAATGGTTATTGTGCCATTTTTTGTGCCGTCCCTTAAATCATATGCCATATTAGCAATGAAAATGTTTGGATTGGTGTAATGATTTATTGTACTTATGTATTTTGATGTATATCCTTCAATTCTCGTTAAACATTTACAGCAGTCTGTAATGATGCTAAGAAAATACAGAAAGTATTAGTTCGCACAGAGAAACCATGTACTGAGTGCTTTATGCCTTGATTCAGAATGGTGAGGTTGTCTTTTGCGGATGGAGGAATATGCCTATAGTTGAAGCACTGACCTAGTTTAAAATGCAAATATAATGGGACTTAAACCTGATTCTCCAGCATTGGATCTTTCATGGATTCACATGCTTTATATATTCCCTCAGGCTGGGAATCCTCAGTAACCTTAATACATTTTATTTGTAAAAAGCTCCTTTCACTTTAGTACCCCCTAGGTGTCCTTTTGGGTGCTTTTAACCCAACCCATAGGACGTTGAGTATCAGGCTCTACCCGGGAGGCCCTCTTGAGATTCTAACTGCACATGCTGGGGAGTCCTGTATCCTCTTTCTCCAGTGAGGAAACTGTTATTTGGAAAGAGATTCAACATTTGCCCTGCTTCTCTATAACATATCCGTTGGAAGGGTGACAGTGGAATCCAAATCCAAGAAGACTCTTTAAACCCTGTACCACCCATGGGTTTAAAAATGTATATGAGGGGGACAGGCACTTAGAATGCATTTACCGTCTATACCCAAATCATACACCGGAGGAGTGTAAGATTTGTTGAACATTTAGTGTCAAAACATTCAAAGACCATCATAGACGTCTCATATGTTGGCTGAATGAAGGAACATGTCCTCCATCTGAACCTGAACAAACTACTAAATGCTCAGAGAGACATCCACCCACAACAGGGGTAGATCAGAAGAAAGACAGCCTTCTGGTTCAAAAGGCCTCAAAATGGCAAGCCTGGATTTGCCCCCCAAAACCACCTGCTTGTCTATGACATTGTCAATGGTGGGAACAGGTGGTGCCCAATGTTCTAAGCTGTCCGCTTGCCCAACTTCCTTCTGGGTGCCGCTCAGAAGAATTTCAGCAGCGCACACAAGCAATTCCCACCTATTCAAAAAGATTTAATAATGCACAAGGCACAGCAAGTACCTAATATTTGCTTTCTCTCAAAATGAAGCTAAATTCTATGAACTAGGATTGATATTTTGGTCTAGCCTATTTACATTGCCCTATTATGCAAGCTTGACCTTACAAACCCCCAAGCCCTAAAAGCAGGATGCATCTACAATAGGTTAAAAACTAATATGAACAAGTTACTACATGAACAGAAGATATAATTAAGAGCTGTCTGCACACATAAACCAAATGATCTCCCCTCCCTATCCATAACTCCTATACTTGACTATCACACTTATACCTTATGACTCAAACTTCCACCCCAGACCTCAATCGGATATATTACCAGACAACATTGACTCTGCCTACCTTGGCTCTGCAAATGGTTATCACACTTGTACTTATATCCACTTGTTTTAAGTTTCTAATATGAATGACGTTTAAGCACAAGAATTTCTGTTACTCATGGTGCCTTAAAAAAAGCGTCACCCAAACTATGTAGCCCAAATGTCAGCTGAAATATCAGATCCTGAGTGCAAGTAAGCAGGCTACTTGAAAGTGTAACCTCATCCCATGATTGCTATTCTTTGTACATATGTCACACAAGCACTTTGAAGCTGCCCCCCTTGCATGTTAATGCATTCTAGAACTCAAATATGAATTGGCCCTCTAAGGATTTTGAGTAAGCAAATGTCATGTCTACTTTATAAGCGGAGAGCTTGCAATATCATTTACCTGGCCTGCAAGGGATAATGGGCATGGACTATGCCTTCCATTATTCGTCTATAGTATTAGGGCAACGGATATTCAGATTACTAGAATGCTTTTCACACAATCTGCCACCTTTCCAAGTTTTCAGGTTCCATGGGGCATAGACCGTTACAAATTCTATTCTAACTCGCTGCTATACAAAAACTGTTTAACTGAGCATTTTTATAATCCTACCAACAATTTAAATGTGGGGTATGTTGCAAACAATCTTGTATACAATACATAGTAATTGGACACTTACAGTTCATGGCATTTTCTTAAACTGCACATTTTACTGCTACAATCCCTCACTTTTTACAGAGCCCTCTCAACTGGTATTGAAGGCTAGCACAGGAGCCGGGTTGGGGTACAGATGGAAGGGCACAGGAGAACACTCCTTTGGGGTGAGAAACAAATCAGCAACGTTCAAAAGCCAAATCAGACATTTTGGCAGTACAGTACAGTGAAGGAAATGTGTTTGTTTTCTGAAGGCTAGGATACTCTAGGAACAGTCTAGGAAACTGTGCCTTCGGTTTCTTTCTCTGCTCACCTGCTGAGGGCTTTTCAGTATGATAATGTGTTTGCGTTTATTGCCTCTAGCATCCCCATGTATCTTGTCCAACTGATAACAGCGAATTTAATAAGAGGAGTCCGAAGTTAAAGAAGAAAGCAGTCAATTTGTTGCACCTATGAACATTGCTGCTATTGAATTAAAAGGCAAATATATGTGATTTTCATCAACGGTGCTCCAGACAAAACCTCAGTAAGACTCTAGCGAATTGTCTCTAGGCTGTGGTGAGAAAGGGTGGGCAAAACTGTAAGCTGTTTTATGTATCCTGTCATATCACTTCGTATGTCAGTGTTACAAGGAGGGCTCTGATATGATGTTACTCCCTACTCCAAATCAAATGATTCTTCAGTGAGTAATTAGCTTAGCCAGTAGGGATATTTCATGTTTATTAAAATGTTCTTTCCCCTTAAAATTCCTCTTGGGATTGGGCAGTAGTATTATTTGAGTTTCTACCAATTCCACTGCTCTGCAGGTCACTGATTCAACACAATATCAGTGGATCGTTGTGGGTAGAAGTAGGGGGATAGGTTTCTATATGTTCATGGTTTCCTGTTTTTGTTGGGCACATTCTCCTGTTTTTAGGGAGTAACAATGGATCATGTATATGCCTTTTAGCTGCAAGGCTGGATTTGAGCAAATGTCACAACTCACAGGACCACATAATGTGGATAGCAAGCAGAGACCAGGATCATCATATTCTGTGGTGTAGTTATTCAAATGCAATTATCGTCCTTACACACATTTTGAGGCATGTTCTCCTGGCCTTTGAATTACTTCATTTAAGTGGCACATAAATTCCTTTTTGCATGTTTTCTGACGTATTCCTTTTCGTTGCTATCATTTCATTTGAAAAAATGTTATTGTCTGAATTGCTTGACAGCCAGGTCAGTGATAAGTAATATTTGTTTTTCTGTAATAGACATTATTGTATTTTTTTACAAATGGTTTTACACACTTTCTGCATTGTCTCTAAGCAGTGTCAACCAATGAATAGCCACAACTACACCTATTGTTCATCCCGACCATACAAAGATTTTTTGTTCATACACATTTGGTTTCTCTGCACGTCAGTAATTTTGGTAAGAAACTATGGCATATGTTGAAGTTTTGGACTGGTTCATGAGCTCTCCTTATAACCACATGAAATATTTGATTTTTAAGCCTATATGTTGGGGGAAAAGTGTTTCAAGATGCACCTTTTACACTGACTTGTAAACAATTGCAGTAGTTGGGAAGGAGAAATTCTGTTCCAACCTCTTTGGAGATGGTAGCTCACCAAGATCGCATGAGCACAAAGTAGCTTAGCTCGTAATTTTGTTGCGCACATGGAAAATAAGTTGCGCACAAAAGCTAAGCATTTCCGCACTAAGGGAAAAATAATTAGAGGGAACATTGGTGGTGCCACGTTGAAGATGCATTTGCTTCCTAAGCCTTTTTCATCAGGCACCAGGCCACTGTCGACGAAAGAAAGGCCTCCGTCCATGGTGGCGACCATGTGACTCTGAACACCGAAGCCGTCGATGACAGCCCTCTCATCGACAAGGACAAGACCGTTGACACCTGATCCAACAAGGAGACCATCGATTGTAACTGTCAACACCTGCTCTGTTGTCGAAAACCTCAATGCCTGTCTCGTTGGCACTCACACTGCCGACAGAACCACAGGTAGCTACACCATCAGCAAGGTCATCAACATCTGCCGCAGGCAAGCCCAAGGCTCCGTCCACAGGAGGAGCCAAGAATGCAGAAAAACCACTGGTGAAGACAAAGGGTACATTGCCCACGACGGCCAAACCTCCAGTAAAGCCTGCAAGCCCACTGTCAACCGGCACATCACTAGAGCACAATGGAATGGAACAGAAGCCGGAAAAAGTTGCATTCCAGCCTACACAGACTCAAGAAGGGTTGCCAATACCCACTTGGCAACCAATAGTAATTAAGATTCCGTTGGCATCACTTCCTCAGCAGGGGAGAAGCCCGTCCCTGTCTCCATTATGGTCCAGTTTGGCCGAACAAATATTGAAACATCATATGCATTCATAGCACGAGGAGAGTTTATTACAACGACTATTCAGAGCCTCTGTCACCACCAAGATCACCTCCTCCAAGGAAATCACTGCCACCTCCAAGGCCACTGTCTATGGCCTCTCCACCTAGAGAGCCTAACACTCACATACTGCTATCCTTGCAGGTACTAGCATCACTGCAGACACAAGTAAGCCAGCTGGACGAGAGGCAGTCAAAAGCTCAGCATGCAGCAAGGGAAGTACTAGGTCCATCGTATGAAGCACCCGACTGGTACAGGCAACGCCCGTTAGAACAGGGAATGAAGACTACCTCTCAAGAGGCCTCACATAGTGGCAGATCACGTTCTCCACACAAACACGCCAGGCCCTCACAGGTAAGATCTTGGTTCCCATTGGACCCCCAAGGGCGACAATCAAGGTCTCCCAGAAGGAAAGGCTCTCTGGTCCCAGAACCATCTATGGGGTGGCAGCCATTAGCATTATCATGCCTCCCACCTCGCAGCAACAATCACCGGTCAGACAACCTGACTCCCCAGTTATGGAACAGGGGTGAAGGAGAACTGAACACCACGGCTGGGGATGTGGGCACACTCTCCACCACTCATTCACTGCCATGCAACGACTGGGCACAGGATGCAGATGTTCCAGATAACCCAAGTCTCAGGGACCCATCCATACCATCGCCACCGGATGAGGTGGGTTCATTCCATACCATTATCCTAAAAACCTGCTTGGAGTTTGTCTGGTACTATCTGAACAAAAGAAAGATTTATTTCTGTTTGACTTGAAAGGCATAAATCGGTAATATCTATGCCCATCCAGGATCACATTTGGGAGGAGGGGCTGATACTGCTGAAAAGGCCTATCTCAGAGCCAGCTCTCAAAGGGAGATTAGAGAAAGAATATAGGGCACCCGACAATTTTCCAAAATCCAACTCAGTGTGGCAAGGGCTCTGTCCCTCCAGATAACGACAACTGAAAGATGGACGCCTTTGTAAGGAAAATATTGGCAACAGTAGCCACCACTGTAAAAGCTGCTAACTCCCTGGCGATCATGACCAGGAACGATCGGGAGATGAGGCACCGCATAGCGCCAATACTGGATCATCTCCCAGAGAGAGGACAAGCGCAAGGAAGCTCTTGCAATTCTTCATGAGGGCAAAGAGGGACCTAACCATGCCATCAATATGGCGGTCAAAATTGCAGAGGCTGGCTTCAAACAGATTGGCAATGGCACAGTCTTAACGAAGGCAGGCCTGGCTAAAATGTACTGATTTTAGATCGGAGTACATAATAAAGTAGTCAACGTGCCATTCGAAGGCGACCAACTCTTTTGGTCCTAAGATCGAGGACGTCTTAAAGACAATTTTATTTTTTATATTTCAATATAGCTAGAAGTAGCCTTTTACACTAATTATTATAAAAAGATCACATTACAAAGATAAAAGGCAGCATACATTCAAAGAATGATACAAAAGAAAAGAAATCATAAAGCATTAGTTAACACATTGCAATTCACATTAAAAGTATTCAATGTGGTATGTGCATAAAAATAAAAGTTTCAACACAATGCAAATTTGAGCTAGCATCACAGGGCAGCGGAATGCTTCATTTTCTGCAAAACCAGTGTCCACCTTATATGCCACTGCCATGATTACGATGGAATTCTCTGAGGATATGGCAGACCAAAATTGATCTGATTAAATTCTAGTTCATGTTCAGCAGAATCACAATAACCCTTGAAATATAATTCCTTAAGGCCAGGGCGCCCTGTTAATATATGCCATGAGGTTTAAATACTAGTTTTACATGTATGGCAACACCTTAGAACACAAGGTTTTCCTGACCATATACACCAGCAGAATATTAAGCCGTACGTATGTAATGAAATGTCTCAGTGGAATATTACAATATTTCAATAAATAGCTCCAAGGCATACTGGGAGCATGGCCAAGAGCGGAATAGTTTCCTGCTTGCTAATTAATTGCAATAGGTCCCAGTTTGAGGTTCTGGTCTTTAATGTTAACAATGAAGGGAGCAACCGCGTTCACTTTGGGCAATTGTGCTTCAATGTCAAACAAATGCGAAGACACCGTGTTGACCAAGTTTAGATGTGCCAGATTATCCTGCTTATTATGAGCATGTTTAGCAATCAAGGCTAATAAAGTTACTTGTCATCCTTATTATACATAAGCTTGATGAGAAGTTTACAACATGCCACCTTCCATATTGAGGTTAGTGATGATAGCCCCAATTCTACACATAGTGCCCCCACAGAGACCGATTTAGGAAGACCAAGTAATGATCGTAATATTTTTCGTTCTAACCAATCCAACCAGGTAGTATGTTCTGCCGGCAGAGTTTCCAATCCGTACATAATACAGGGATAACGCCTTTTGTATATATCTATTTTGTATATTTGTATATCAGCACAACTGATCAAAGACGCCGCCAGGGAACTAGCACCATTTATCATTAAACTAATGAATGCTTCCTTCACTACCGGCACCATTTCTAGCAACCTTAAAGAATCCTGGGTACTCCCACTCCTTAAGAAGCAAACCTTGGACCCGGCTATACCCACTAATTACAGACTGATTACAACCGTACCATTCTTGCTGAAGATTCTAGATAAGGTGGCATATATCCAAATCTAGAATTTCCTTGAACTTAACCAACTATTAGGCTCTTGTCAATCCGGCTTCCGTCCCTTACATGGCACTGAAACCGCTCTTATTGATCTTAAAACACAAATAGACAAATTAAGAGACAATGGGAAACCTGCATTACTCTTCCTACTAGATTATCGGCGGCATTTGACCTAGTGGATCACAAAGTCTTATGCAGCCACCTGGGTTTAGCTGCCCACTTCTCCAGTGAGGCAATAGCGTGGATACAATCATTCCTGAGTGACCGTACTATGAGAGTTTTTTCACCATCGGCAGCCGCGGACCCCATTCTGATCGCCTGCGGTGTGCCCCAGGGCTCTTGTGTTTCACCAACACTATATCATATTTTCAGCAAGCCTTTGTATGACGACTTGGACCATATGGGTATAACCTACACTAATTATGCAGATGATACCCAGATCCTCCTCCCACTCTCCGGGGACTACAGCAAGGACCTAGCAATGGTGAACAGAATCTATAGCATCGTTCAGGCATGGATGGCCACCCATGGCCTCTGCCTGAACGATGACAAAACAGAGCTACTCATCCTGGGTACTACACCCCTTCTCAACAGACTGGGGGCAAACTATTCATCCTTCATTATTGATGAGAACCTTATACAAGTCGCCAAGGAAGTTAAAAGGCTAGGTATCTTCTTAGACTCCACCTTATCATTTACCAAACAGGTTAACACTCTAGCCTCCTCCACAGCATATACATGCAAACTAATCAGAGCAGGCAAACAATTCCTATCCCCAAACAGTTACACGACATTAGCCAGAGCTCTGATCATATCCAAACTAGATTACTGCAATGCCCTCTACATTGGAGCGACCAAATCCACCATGAACAAAATACAGATAGAGCAAAACAATGCTCCTAGAGCCACACTGAACATTTATGAGAGAACATATCTCTGAGACAAGAAGGAAGCACAAATGGCTATCCACTTTTGAGAAAATCAGACTTAAGACTGCTTCCCTTACCTCCTACAAATGTCTAAACAACAAAGCCCCACAATACTTAGCAGATTGTTTCTCTAGAACAACATCCACCAGACAGACGAGACTAGCAAACACCAATCGTCTCCAGGTACCCCCATTAAAACTCTCCACTATTGGAGGCTGCAGCTTCCCAGTCAAAGCACCCCAACTGTGGAATGAGCTCCGTACCACTCTGAGAATGGAACAATTGTTCACCAAATTTAGGCAAAACTTGATCAAATGGCTAACAGATATGGATGACAAATGATTTGACAAACTTGACCTTGATTGTACATAAATACCGATCCTGTATATAATTATTATTACCATATTGTTAATTGTTAAATTGTTTAGTCTGTTAATCGCATGCCTTGTTGATTCCTTGTAACCATGTAACCCTTGCTTTAAGCTGTACAATTTTTTTACTTTCTTGCGCCGTGATACCTTTTGGGTCTGGCGCACACAATAAATACTAAACAAACAAACCTCAATCAGGCCTTCAATTGACCCACCACATTTTCTATTGATAACGTTTTTAATTTCCTGTCATCTCCCCATAACTTTAGGATTCAGCGTATCTTTAAAGAAAGATGTTAAAGGGTAAGATCTAATGGGGTGCCCGAGGTATATGTATGAATCTACCACCTCAAGGGTTTTCCCACCAATATGCCATATAAATGGTAACCAACATGCTTACTTCTGCCCTGTGTCATGACTTTTATCTTGCTATGATTGACCTTTATTCCATTACTTATCGAATAATTATAGTGTCAATCGTTCTCTGCAGCCCTAAGGGGGTTTGGACAATCAAGACTGTATCATCTGCGTATGACGACCACACCGGACTGTCAGCTAATTTAGGGCGTAATTATGACATTCACTAAGGTATTCATTCAAATCAGATACATATAGGTTGTAATGAACAGGAACAAGCACGCAGCCCTGCTTCAGCCCTGTGTTGGTGTTAATATATTCAGGGAGAATGCCGCCCTGCCACATTCTAATGGATACACACGTGTTGGAGTATAACAATTTAATGTAAACGGGGTAATTGGATCAACTCCCCATTTCTCAAATTTATTCCACAGTCGGGGGTCAAGGAACGTAGGCAAAGGCAGATGAATAATCTATCAAACACAGATACATGCACCGATTCAACTGTCGGGATATGATATGGCATTTGTAACGCGCCTATACACAAGTGTATATCTAGGCAGTGAAAAGCTGGAGAGCCCAAATGCTATGAATTGTACTACATCTTCTAAATCCCGTCTGCTGGCAATTAAGTAATTTCTTAGACTTAGTCCATCTATTTAGCTAGTTTAACAAGATGGAGACAAAGATGTTACTGCTGGAGTCTAGCATAGCCAGCGGGTGGAACTTCGAGGGGTCTGTGGTACTACCCCTTTAATGCACAGGGATGCGTTTCAACTGGCACCAAATGTCAGGAATATTACCTGCAGCCATTATGCGAGAAAGAGTAGAAATAATAACTCTGCCCATTAACTCAGGTTTCTCTTAATAACAATATTGGCCAGTCCGTCGGGCACCCGGAGCTCTAGAAGTCTTAGGTTTAAGTATAATGTTATAAATAACATGTATGTCAAAATTGATTTGGGCATCCAGTTTTATGCGTTTCGCTTCAAGGTGATCTTGTACCTTTAGGGTGTCATCCCAAAAGAGGTTACAAATATGTTCAGACATATATTCTCAGCTCTGCATCTAATCTCCCAGGGATTTTGTTATGATTAATTGCGTCTGATAAATATGCCAAAATGTTTTTGATTCATGTGATTTTAACAGGATACATATAATTTCCCAGTTCGCCAAACCCCTATTGTTGTAGTCCCACAACCAGCGCTTAGATCTAGTACGCAGTATGCCTATATTGATATTCTTTCCAGCTATTTTAAAGGATTTGGAGAGCTTAATCGCACATATAGCCTTACGGAATTGTTTTTTCTCAGTATGAATAGCAAAATCAAAAAGGGTCGAGTGCCTTTCACCTTGTTCGTTCATGTGTTGTTGTAGAAATCAAGACCCGGACCAGGGTTGGGTTGCTGACATTATACTTTATTCATATGATTTTAAACTAATGAAAATATAGTCCATGAACTCCTTGAGAGTTACTCCACTCTTAGGCAGTCTTCCAGGTATAGGATTTAAGCCCTCCTAAATCTCCTTGTTGTCCGGATAGGCCCACCAGTTGTTCCTTCTCTCCTCGTCCTCTTCGTATGACTAGGAAAATCAACAACAAACGCTGGATTAGTTCCCGAGCTTTTATATGATGTGAGTGACTTGCTTCCCCCCCAATGGAAAGCCTCCCTGTCAATCAGCCTTTTCATTGGCTGGTATTGCCATGTCCCGCCTCCTTTAAAGGCTGCCGTGGTTTCCCAGAGTGGCTGCTTCTGCTGCCTGCCCGAAGAGTCCCGCTCCCAGGCCACTCCATCCTGCGAGTCCCTCCCCCCCTTCGAAGTCTCTCCCTCCCGCCATGTGTGTCTGTCTCCGTGGCCGCCCCAGAGCGGCCCGCCCCGCCGAGCAAGCCGTCTCTCCCTTCTCTCCCTTCCTGGTGGGGAGAGATGCTCGGCGGGCCGTGTGGGCCGGCTCCCCGCGACCGCCCGTGCCTCCCGCGGGTTCGCCGTCACCGACCTGTCTCCCGGGCTACAGGCCGCGGCGGCGTTACCCTTGGCGGGTTCAGGTAAGGCTGGACGGGAGGGGGCCGCTCCTTTCATGTCGCGGCTCGTTGCCGCGATCCCGTAGAGTCCCGGGGATAGCGAGCGGGACGGGGCTGCGTTCTCTGGATCGCGGCCCCATGCCGCGATCCCGCGGAGTCCCGCTACCCCTCCCGGCACCCCCTCCACTCCGGGCCCCTTCTCACATCTCCCCATCACAAACCCTGGCCGATCGGGCAAGGGAGGATTCCGGGACAGATAGTCGGCCACCAGCTGGAAACCCGCAGGTCTGTGTAAGGTAACGAAATCGAACGGTTGAAGAGACAGGAACCATCTGAGTACCCGCTGGTTGGTATCTTTATGCCTTGCGAGCCACTGTAAGGGGGCATGGTCAGTATACAACGTAAAGCAGCGACCCAAGAGATAATACCTGAGGGTCTCTACCGCCCATTTGATGGCCAAACACTCCTTCTCAATAGTGGAATAGGCCTCCTCGTGAGGTACGAGCTTCCTGCTCACGAAACAGATGGGCTGAAGTTCGCCCCCATGTTCCTGTGAAAGAACCGCTCCCAGCCCCTGATTTGACGCGTCCATCTGAAGAAAAAATTGTCTATGGAAGTCGGGGCACCGAAGTATTGGATTTGAGGTGATCCTCTGCTTCAGGATATCGATGGCTTCCAAAGCAGCAGTGTTTTTGGTCAAATCGGGAGACCCTTTGTTCCTTAAAGCGTCAGTTAGTGGAGCTGCCACCGAGGAGAAATCTGGGATAAATCTACGGTAGTAGCCTATGAAACCCAAAAAGGCACGGATCTGTTTCTTCGTGGATGGAGTAGGTATCTCGTGGATGGCCTGGATTTTCGAGAATTGCGGTCGTATCGTGCCTCCGCCTACCAAGTGTCCCAGATATTTTGTCTCGTGTGCCCCTATCACTGTTTTCTTCGGATTAATGTGTAGGCCTGCCTTAAACAACTCAGACACCACCTGTTCCAAGTGGCGTACATGTTCTGTCCAGGTCGTGCTATACACGACAATGTCGTCTAAGTAAGCCGCAGCATAACTCTCATGGGGACGTAGTATGACATCCATTAGTCTCTGGAAGGTGGCTGGTGCACCGTGTAGCCCGAATGGCAAAACCTTGAATTGGTATAGACCTTGGGGAGTGGTAAAGGCAGTCTTTTCCCGGTCCGTGGATTTCAAGGGAATCTGCCAATAACCCTTAGTTAGGTCAAGCGTGCTTAGGAAGTTGGCGGATCCTAGCCTTTCCAACAGCTCGTCCATTCGTGGCATAGGATAGGCTTCATAATTAGAGATCGTATTTAATTGTCGGTAGTCCATACAAAATCTAACAGTACCATCGGGCTTTGGTACCAACACTATCGGGGATGACCACGGGCTGGTTGAGGGTTCAATTATGTCCATACGGAGCATCTCTTCTACTTCGTTTCGGATAACCATCCTTCGTGCTTCTGGAATACGATAGGGTCTTAGTCTAACAATCTGTCCGGGATCGGTTTTGATCTCGTGTTCGATTTAAATAGGTCCTCCCTGCTAAGGCCGAGAACGCTTCTCCAAAGGGAGACAGCCTGGTCAAAAGTTCTGACCTCATGGAAGGAGTCAAGATGGTTCCCCATTGCACGTCTTCTAGCTTGCCATGTTCATGATTCACGTTTTGTTCTGAGGTATCCTCACCAGCGTCCATTGTGGCTACCAATACAGGCGCGTTCCATGCTTTTAGCAGGTTCACATGGTATACCTTGTCTGGTGTGGCACGATCGGGTTGGTGGATCCGATACGTCACAGGGCTAAGTACCTCTTTAACCTCATAAGGGCCTCTCCATCTGGCCAATAGCTTGTTAGTACTGGTGGGTAGTAGGATTAGTACTTGGTCTCCTATTTGGAAAGTTCTCATCCGACTTCCTTTGTTATAGTTTTTCTCCTGGTTTGTCTGTGCGTGTCCCAGATTCGTCTCGGCCATCGAGCGGAGTGCTGTCAAATGTTCCTTCAACTCTTCGGTGTACTCTGTTAAAGAAATCTCATCCGAAGTCTCCCATTCTTCTTTTACCAGGTCCAAGATGGTTCGGGGTTGTCTTCCGAAAAGGAGCTCGAATGGAGAAAAACCGGTTGACGACTGTGGGGTGTCGCGTAATACCATCAAGACCAAGGGTAATATACGGTCCCAGTTCTTCCCATCGGACCCGGTCACTCTCCGTATCATTTTCTTGATCGTTTTGTTATACCTTTCGACAAGGCCATCGGTCTGGGGATGGTATACCGAGGTGCGTAACTGATGTATCTGCAGTCTTTCGCATACCTGCCGAAGTAAGGTGGACATAAAATTGGTCCCTTGGTCTGTGATAACTTCCGAGGGTAAGCCCACTCTTGCGAAGAAGGGAATGAGCTGGTCGCATAGTTGTCGGGCTGATGTTCCCTTCAAGGGAAAAGCCTCTGGATACCGCGTAGCATAGTCAACAATGACTAGTAGATACTTATATCCACGGGATGCGGGTTCTATAGGTCCAACGATGTCCATGCCTATCCGCTGGAAAGGAACGTTAATAAGGGGCATTTTCTGCAAAGGGGCTTTTGCTGGTAAGACGCCACTTGTTAGCTGGCAAGTGGGACACGCCTTACAGAACTGGGATACTTCACCGTATATGCCTGGCCAGTAGAACCGTCTCAGTATGTTCTGCTGCGTTTTCAGGGAGGCCATATGTCCGCCGCAGGGGTGGTTGTGTGCCAGTTGCATTATGACCATTCTATGGGGTTTTGGTAATATCAATTGTTCCCTTACAGTCCCATCGTCCGCCTTATATTTTCTGTACAATAGTCCATGACGGAACAGGAAGCCAGGTCCTTTTGTTACGTCTGGATCTTTCTCATTGGCCGCTCTCTCACGGGCTACCCGAAGGGTGGGATCAGTTAGGGTTTCCCCCCTCAGGGAGTCCTCATGATCCTCGGGTTGCCAGTTAATGGGTCGGGTCATATAACTGGCTTGGCACCACTCTAGCCTGTTCCGTCTTTTATGTCCGGGGGGGTTTCTAGAGTCACCTATGTTCGAGGGTCTGTTGCTCTTTGCTCTTTCTTCATCCAGTGCTTTACTAAAGTGGGGTAGGTCAGTTCCCAGGACCACTGGGGTGGGTAGAGTAGGAAGGACGGCAGCCTTTAATTGAGTGGTTTCGTGGTTCATCTCTATCTGTACCTCTCTCATCGGGTATGTTTTAATGTCCCCATGTATACAATTTATTGGTACAGAAAGGTTAGGTAAATTAGGGTTATTACTCACGGTGGGAGATATGGCTGTTTGTCGACTTCCGCTATCCAGCAGCGCCCGGGTCGGTCGTCCATCCACTCTTATATCCACGATGTAGGGACCAGGGTTACGTACTTCCGGGTGTGGCTTCATGTGGCCGATTTCCATAGGTTCTGTGGTCTTTCTTCTGGGGCAAAACCGGGCAATGTGACCCCATTCACCACACTCAAAGCACTGGGGTTGTCGAACTCCCGGGATTACGGGTGGCTGTCTCTCCTCGTATCCAGTCTTCCTTTCTTCTAGTTTCCTGAAGACCTCCTCCGGTTGCCTCCATCTGGTATGTGCCACTTTTGGGCCTTTTTGTATCTGATGTTCAAAGTTCGGCGACGTCATCCTTCCTGGTATACTGGTTGAGGGGAAGCGACTGTACCCGGCCTTTTGATAAGCCGATGCAATGTCCACGGCTTCCGCCAATGTAGGCCTGTGGTGTTGCCTAACCCATCTTTGCATAGGGCTCGGCAAGGCTTCTATGAACTGTTCCAGGATTATTTTATCTAGGAGGGGTTGGTTGGCTGGGGTAGGGGATTGCATCCACTTCTCCGCCAGGTCTTTAATGCGGTAATATAACTGCCTGGGACTCTCCCCGTTTTTTAACTTGGAGTCCCTTAGCTGAAGGCGATAGGCCTCCTCATCCAGGCCTAGACGGTCCAGTACAGCTGCTTTAATTTCCCCATATGGAGTGATACCATTGGGGTTCACAGCCTGATATGCACCCTGCATTAGCCCAGATAACAAGGGAGCCACATACTGTCCCCAGCGTTCAGGCGGCCATTGCGCATTTCTTGCAATCCTCTCAAAACTTGTGAAGAAAAAGGCTGGATCCTCTCCCTCCTTATACTTCTGGAGCAGGGCGGACGGTACCATGGGTTGGTTCCTCGTGCTGGTTACTGCATCTGCAGCTGCTGTTGGCCATCCGTCAGGGTTTTAATTAGGGTATCCATCGCGTTGTCGCTGATCCCACCTTCGTCGCCAATGTAGAAATCAAGACCCGGACCAGGGTTGGGTTGCTGAAATTATACTTTATTCATATGATTTTAAACTAATGAAAATATAGTCCATGAACTCCTTGAGAGTTACTCCACTCTTAGGCAGTCTTCCAGGTATAGGATTTAAGCCCTCCTAAATCTCCTTGTTGTCCGGATAGGCCCACCAGTTGTTCCTTCTCTCCTCGTCCTCTTCGTATGACTAGGAAAATCAACAACAAACGCTGGATTAGTTCCCGGGCTTTTATATGATGTGAGTGACTTGCTTCCCCCCCAATGGAAAGCCTCCCTGTCAATCAGCCTTTTCATTGGCTGGTATTGCCATGTCCCGCCTCCTTTAAAGGCTGCAGTGGTTTCCCAGAGTGGCTGCTTCTGCTGCCTGCCCGAAGAGTCCCGCTCCCAGGCCACTCCATCCTGCGAGTCCCTCCCCCCCTTCGAAGTCTCTCCCTCCCGCCATGTGTGTCTGTCTCCGTGGCCGCCCCAGAGCGGCCCGCCCCGCCGAGCAAGCCGTCTCTCCCTTCTCTCCCTTCCTGGTGGGGAGAGATGCTCGGCGGGCCGTGTGGGCCGGCTCCCCGCGACCGCCCGTGCCTCCCGCGGGTTCGCCGTCACCGACCTGTCTCCCGGGCTGCAGGCCGCGGCGGCGTTACCCTTGGCGGGTTCAGGTAAGGCTGGACGGGAGGGGGCCGCTCCTTTCATGTCGCGGCTCGTTGCCGCGATCCCGTAGAGTCCCGGGGATAGCGAGCGGGACGGGGCTGCGTTCTCTGGATCGCGGCCCCATGCTGCGATCCCGCGGAGTCCCGCTACCCCTCCCGGCACCCCCTCCACTCCGGGCCCCTTCTCACAGTTGTCTACTAGAAAATGTGTTTTTTTAATAATAATCCTAAATCTCAGCAATTCCAGTGCAACATGTCGAAAAGAGAAAGCACACTGTTAGCAATATATGAATTTACTCCCCATCAACGGTTGACCATACTATGTGGTTCCCCTGCAGATTGCTTGGCATCTTATTGCGTGCACCACCCGGGGCAATATTTTATAGGGGAGAAGTGACTTTTAATAATGCATGGTCACTCAGTGATTTATAATCTGACACCCGGGAAGGTATATATTTGAAGCAAATATGCAGTCTGGGCCAGAGGTGCTCTTGCCACTTCTCCACATGGTCACGGATCATAAGGACGCACATCCAGTAGGTGTCAATGGCAGAAAGTGATAAGATAACATATATGACCATAACCTTCCCTTATTCAACAACTTCTTCTGGTTAGTAGCAACCTTAGCATTGTTAAGATTAGTAAATTCACTAGGGACCTCATCTTGAATAGCATCGTCCACGCGAATGCAATGCTCATTGAAGTCATCAGCTAATATTGACTCCCCACCAGGAGCGTGGACATGCTAATCCTTCAGGATCCTGCGCGTACTTTCCAAGAGCTCTAGCATGCGAACGCTAGCCGAGGGATCATGAAGGGTGATGGCCAAAGTTTTAACATAGAGAGTAGGAAGCTGACTTCTCACAATACAAAGTCATGATGAGGATAGCTCAGCGGCAATGTGCTTGCCTTGGAAGCAACACGACACGGAGCAAAACAGGTTAGATCCCTGGGTCGGCGTTTAGAACCCTCTGGGTATTAAGCGCGTTATATCCTATCATAGTTAATAAATGGTCTTTTGCTCCCATGCAAACCCCACCCGTAGGTCGCCCCTCGTTTTTTTTAAGGCCTACCAATTGTCTATATGATAGCCATCAAGGTCAAGGATCGAATCTTGCATAATCCAGGTTTCCTCTTTAAAAAAAAAAGTAAGCCGATCGTAATATATTGTTGGCTACAGGTTGTTTAGTGAAGGATTGATAGCCACGTGAGTTCCAAGTAGAAAGTTACAAGGGACGTGGAGTGGATAATGGTTAGTGGTGGGAACCAGAACTGAAAGCCGGTGCCCAATGGATACGTTCTGGATACGTTGACCCTCCCTTAAGGACCATTGTAAACAAGTTTTGATTTGCATCGTTTATGGTAGGGAGAACAGTATGAGACTGCCAATTTGCGTTCGTTTTTTTCCCCAGCGCCAATGTAGAGTGGTTTAAATGATGGTTTAAGTCTCTGCTTCGATTGGGGTCACTGTATCTCACAACACAACTTTAGTATTGACATTGAACAAAGACATATTCGATCAATGATGACGGCTGAAGCAAAAGTCACAATGACCCAGTTAGTACAACTATCCTAGTAGGGAAGTGCGATACTATCTGTCGTTATATGATTTAATTCTTATTTCCGGTTTTTGATGCAATAAGCATAGCAAATGAGATTGATTTATAAACGGGCTCTCGTTAGTAGGTGTGGTTTCCATTATGTGCATTTATTTAACAAAGCAAAACTAGATGTGTGGAGAGCCTTAAAGGATCCATACAACTAATGAGGAATTTATCGCTTGACATGGGTTTAGCAGAAGTATTTTCCGTAAGGGCAGGTGCTGTCTCACAAACCTCAAAAGCTCCTGAATTGGTCAAGCGAGAAGACATAGCTTCTTCAGATGGTGCAGTCGTAGGGGTATAGCAAACGGTGGAAATGTTCACTGGGCAATCACTTCAACACTGATCGTGTTCACAGGTAGCAACCATTTGTCCAGGGTGCCTGTTGAGTGGGAAGCAAATGGCAGAAGAGAATTCAGGGTACTTTCAACAGCATTTATAGCCTTCAAAGTGAAGCAATCTTGACAGTCCACACATAATATCTGAATCGTTGATTGTTGCTAATGCCACTGCATTATTTCTAGGTTTTGATGCATTTACAGGCAACTGAGGTCTTTTTTTTTTCGCTAAGACCTGTTTTTTTCCTTTTAATCTGCACCTTATTTTGATTAGATCAAGCGTGAGGAGTTTCTGCAGTCGTTTGACCTGTGGACGCCATTAATGCCACCACCATATTAAAGCCATTGTTCTCATTAGATCTAATTGCAGGATAATCAAAAGGGGGCGGAGAAAATGAAAAGTTATCAGACTCGTGCACCTCTTGATATTGTACATTTTCCTCATCGCTGTTTGTCTTGGGGTACCCGCACCGAACTGTGTGCCAATGTGACATCCACCACCCAGGATAAAATGTTTTTTATAGCCAATTGTTCTTGTGCCCACGATGAACATAAGCCAACAATGGCATCAATGGTAGTAGTAATTGTGTTGATACTCCGCATAAAGGATGTGCCATCCTCCACCAAAAGATCTGTTTGACATTGTTTCTGTTGACAAGTCGCAGGAGTCAGTTTCATCTGAAGTAGAGGTCATATTGCGTTCTAAGTCTGGGCTCCCTGAAAATGTGGTGCTTGGAATAGGTGCCGGAAGAAATGCTTCATTACCAATAGCCTGGGAGGGACCACCCCACCCCCCCCCCAGTAATTCTTGCTGCAGACTCCTGCAGAGATTTAATAGCGAGTTGTTATCAATAGAGGTGGATGGAGAACTAACCATCGGCATTACATTAAATTGTTCACATCACAATTACTAACAAAATGGTTGGACCATTATTAACAGAGAGAAAAAGGCCAATTATTTTTGTTTATGAGACTCTGAAGGTTTCTGGACGTCAGCTGTTGAGAATCCAGTTGTACAATGGTGGAGGAACTGCTTGCCACGTTTGCTCTAGCCCTGGTAACCTTCACAGTACCCGGTGCCAGCTGTTTACTAGTGCGCATTGGAACCGCAGGTCTTCCCACCCTGCTGCCTAAAACATAAGAGCGGGGTAGGCGGGATTAGACGAGTTTTGCCTGCTTTTGTTTGTGCCCCTGGTTATCATGCTGTGCACAGTACTTGGGCATTTACAGCACGATATTAATGTCTAAAAAAAAAACAAAGATGAAAGCTCACAGAGGATAAAAATTAAATCCAGCGATAGTTTTTAGACAGGAATAATTAGCTAAAGCTGTTGTCTCACCCACCAGTCCCACAAGGACGGCACAGTATGCTCCAAGCTCTGTTCCAAGTGGGGCGCACTGACATGCAGGCAGTTGAGATTTATTCAATTGAAATGATTCTTTGTAGGTAATCACCTATCCCAGTAAAAGCAATCAATTTCCAGTGCTTGTAACTGTGCAACCTGGACTGCACAGACTGCAATTACGGTGGATAACGACACAGCAAAACCACCTACCTCATTACAACAAGGTGGATGACAATACCAGCGACGGTTGTACTATACACAGGGGTATAGGAAATGCTACCAATACAAGGTCAAGGAACACAAGCCACGAGCAAGACTGCGCACTGGCACCCCTCCACAAAGGGCAGGTAACAAAAACATGCCTGATTCACCGCCCAGGATGGCCTCCCTACATCCTCAAGAGCAAGCAGCAGGCAATCTAAGACCACCACCTTCCTTAATGGAATGCAATAAAATCAGACAAATGGGTTTTGGACATCATCCAAAAAGAACATACACTGGACTTCAAAGGCACTCTGCCTCTCTTCCCTCCAGAGGGTCATCCACAGGCACATCTCAGTGTCCTCAGACAAGAAGTTATCGAAATGCTCAAAAAGCAAGCAATTCAAAAGATACCACCAAAAGGTACGGGAACGTATACCCCGTTTTTTGTGGAAAGAAAACCCTACAGCACATGGTGACCTCTTTTAGACTTTTGGCTTATCAACAAATCAATAAAGAAACAAAAATTCAACATGACGACTCTAGCAGATGTCATCAAGCAGTGCAAAAAGGTGACTTCTGGCTTCTCTACACCTCAAAGACGTCTCCTTCCACGTGCCAATCCACAAAGGGCACAGAAGGTTTCTCAGGTTGAAAGTGGGGCAGGATCATTATCTGCTAAGATTGGCGAGAAACCTGAGGGTGTTCTCACTTGTTTCCCCCCCCACAATCCTACCCTCAGGTGGCCAGGGAAAGGCTGGCATTTTTGGATCCTGACCCTGTGGGTGGATGTGCGAGGGAGGATCACTTGGGCGGGGGAGTCTTAGGGAGAGGGATGATAACCCCTTTAGAGAAACATGGTATTGTTCTTCTTAGAGTTGTATACCAACCCACTCTCCCTCAGCCTTATTGGGGTATGTTCACGCACACACCATCTTCCCCTCTCCCCATTATGCCTCGGAAACCCCTTCCTCGGCTTTGATGGGACACTTAGAATACCATTCCATCTCCCCCTGCCCAATTTAGACTAATACTGGGAAGATGAAGAGGCAACCGGGAGTAGTGCGGAGTACCTGCTGGAAACACCTTAAGAAACAGAGGAAGACTGCCACCCACTAACATCAAGAAGTCCCATTAAGAGTCAGGCAGGGACAGGCATTTACCACTGACTATTCACACCTGTCTCCACTTGACTCTCTGTACAGGGCTAAAGAAAGGGCAGGTCTTGCTAAGTGGAAGTTTGGAGGTCAGGCAGACCCAGCCCTGACCAACCACCTGCAGCCCATTGACACACCAGCTAAGTATAAAAGGAGGCTTCTGAGAGCACAACGAGAAGCAGTTGGGAGAGCAGGGGGAAGGCTGCATGGCTGAGTCCAGCATGGGATCCCTTCTCAGTCCCAAGCCAGTTTGCCATGGAGCAGGAAGAAGCTGCAGAAGAGGCCTGGAGAATCTGGAGAAGAGCAGAGTTCCAAGTCCCAGTGTTTGTAAGGGGCTTCAGCGTGGCTAGGGAGCTGCCTCTCCAAAGAGCCGGAGAAATACAGACTGCAACCTGCTGGCCATGTACAGCAGAATGGTCGTTCCATTGAGGCTTGTGCCAGTCCCCAGAGGAGCAGGAGGTGAGACCCTGGCCTTGACCCAAGCATCCCAAAGACCATTCGCCAGCGCTGACCAGTGACTTTAAGAGAAAGAGAAACTTGGAGGCATGCAGGTGGCTGGAGCGAGGGAAAGATTTCTGCAAGATGCACAAAAGTAAGAGAAAAGTCCATTATTGTCCCTAGAAAAAGGGGCATTGTGGGACTTGCACTACTGAGACAAATAATATGGAAAAGCCAAAGTGGTCTGGGACCCACAAATAAGAAAAACCCAAAGGGGTTTGGTACCCATGTTACAGAAGAAGTTCTTGGAACGCTAGAATTGCCGCAGGGAGACCGGAGTGTTTCAAGGGATGACAGACAAGAGGGTAAAAGCGGCCCGACGCAAGAGAGTGACAGTGACCACAACATACAGAAAGAAAGCTTGCTAGAGGCACCAAGCTAAGAAAGGAAGGAACGTGCAAGCGGCACCAAAAAATACATACGGATGTAAAGGACAGATCAGAGTGGTCGTGCAGAGAAGCAAGTCAAAAATCTTGCATTATCTAAGGTCTCTGATCTGCAACAACACAAAGGGACCGATGTAAGGAAGACCACCAAGGAAGGAGAACGTGAGGGGAAAAAGGGAGCTACACTGTGAAAATAAGTGGGAGCAAAATCCCCCCAATGTGTTTGTTAAAGACTGTCTGGAATTTGGTAAAGAAAGTCAATTTGTGAAACCCATCTGAGGTGAATTTTGTGGAACTGTTGAAAAGTGAACTTTGTGGAAATCAGTGAAAGTCAAACTGATGAAATGGAATTTCGAGGAACCAAAGAGGGAAACCCAAGCAAATCCTAAAGACAGATATTGTGAACTGGCTATTGTGAAGCTTTGAGCCCAGATGAACTGTACTTTGCTAAATTTTATTTTGAACTCTACAGAACTTTGTCTGAATTATTGCAGAACTTTGAACAGCCAAAGTGTCTTGATCTTGGGGATAGCATAGGGCAAGTTAGGAATTATTCCTACCTCTTTCTTGAAATACAGTTCTTCAAACTATATATTTGTGTCTACCACTTGTCACCATGCCAATCGCACACCACAAAGGACATTCATAAAGTGCTTGGCCCCAGCAGCTGTGTACCTAAGAAGGAAAGAATTGCATATTTGTTCATACCTTGATGATTGGCTGATGATGGGAAAGACAAGACAGGACGCGTTATGGGACATTCAGCAAACCACAGCCATGTTCAGGTGGCTGGGATGCTGCATAAACTACAAGAATACATGCTTACTGCCCTCCAACAGCTTGGTCTGCTTGGGGGCTCAGTTCAACACCAGCAAAGGCTGGGTCCTCCCATCAAAGGACAGAGCGGCATCCATCCCACATCTCCTCACATCATTCAAACCAGGAGGGCTTCGTCAGTCGGGCAATACATAAAGCTACTCGGCACAATGTCATTGTACATTCTCCTCAACCCCTCCACATGAAGCCACTGCAAGAGTTTCTCACACTCCGGTGGGCACAGACAACCGTTAGGTGGAACGACAAACTGGAGGTCACAGAACAGCTGGTGACAAAGTTACAATGGCTGAATGATCCACGGCATATTCTAGCAGGGATGCTGTTACAGGGCAGGCCGTTCCAGCCAACCCTAGTCATGGACGCATCCCTAAAAGGATGGGCAGCGCATGTAGGAAACCTGTATGTCAAGGGCCAGTGGAGCAAAGAACAAATGTACATAAATATGGTGGAGCTCAGGTCCATGTCCAGGCATTACGCTCTTTCCAGCCGGTACACGAAGATCAGCTAGTGACGGTGTTGACGGACAACACCACTACCCTGTATTATATACGGAACCAAGGAGTAACCTGCTCTCGAACACTCTCGAAAGAAGTGCAAGCGCTGTGGAATTGGGTGATCCAGAATCAGATAGCACTTCAAGACTTTCACCTGCCCGGCAAGCAAAACAAGACAGCGGGTCAGCTCAGCAGAGCGACATGCCAGTGCTACAAATGGCAGTTGGCAGACAAACAAGTAACAAGAGTAATCAAACAGTGGGCATCCCCACTGATGGGCCGGTTCGCCACTGAGGAAAACAAAGTGTCAAAAGTTTGCCAGCTGAAATTACCAAGCAATCTCCCTGGGAAACGCCTTTGCGCTGTCATGGGACATGTTTGCTTATGCATTCCCTCCATTCTTGGTGATATGCAAGGTGCTGAAGATGGTGGCAATGTACCACTGCAAGATCATCCTAATTTCACTGGCGTCGCCCAGGCAGGCATGTTATTCAGACCTTCTACAGCCAACAAAGGCACCCCCCCATACGGCTGGGCTCAGCGCCAGACCTCCTTTCACAGTGCCAAGCACGGGTCCACCACCACGACCCAGGCTCGATGAACCTCAGTGCATGGATCCTGATCACATAGAATCAGTCCATGTGTGTATGCCACAGGAATGCAGGGACATCCTGAATGCGGTCAGAACAACAACTACAAATAAGTCCTACAAGTACAAATTGAGGCGATTCTGTGCTTGGTGTGCACCGGAGAATCACAACCCTGTGGGAATTTTATTGCAGGCTCTACTGGCGTGCTTACTAAAATTGGCGAAGGAAGCACTACTGCCGTACTTAATAAAGGCGCAGGGGGTTTCACGCCGCAGGGAGCTGCTGCTGCTTGTTGTCCCAGGAGGGCTGCCGTCATCCACAGCGCTGCAGCGGGCCTTGGAGCGGGTTAAATGGGAAAGGGGGCATAGCACAGCCCCCTTTCCCATTTCACATGCTCCAAGGCCCGCCAGTGCTAAAGCCTGCGGGACCAAGGGAACAGGGTGTTTTGTTGCTGCAGGGAGCTGCTGCTTGTTGTCCATGGAGGGCTGCCGTCATCCACACCGCCAGAGTGTTAGGTCATGCCTCCTTTTCCATTTAACCCGCTCCAAGGCCTGCCAGGGCCAAAGCCTGCGGGACCAAGGGCACAGGGTGATTCACGCCGCAGGGTCCTACTGTTGCTTGTTGTCCCAGGAGGCTGCCATCATCCACAGCGCCGGAGTGCTAGGCCACGCCCCCTTTCCCATTTAACCGGCTCCAATCCCCGCTAGGGACGAAGTCTGAAGGACCAAAGGGTGCAGGGTGTTTCGCTCCGCAAGTGTGTTCCACGCAAGCTGGGCGTGTGGCAGAGAGTCTGGTGGTGAAGAGATTACACCCCCCGAGCCAAGCCACTGGACTACAAGCAAAGACCCTCACTGGAAGTCCACACTGAGATGAGAGTGGCTAAAGTTGGTCCAGGGGTTGCTGTGGGGTGATTGTCTGGTTTGAATCCCGGTACGTGGATAACATTGAAATTTCCTATGGAGGTGTTGGAGCCCCCTCCCACTTCCCCTAACCCCCCACTTTTTCTCTTTACAAAGCTCACCTCCCAGCCTACTATGCAAGTTCACGCAGAGCCCAAGTCCAAGCGCAAGATTCTAGTAGTGAGGAGAAAACGGGGGACCTGACCAGGTGGGGAGTGTGCTATCAATACTAATCCTGCTTCTGGGGGAAAAAAAACCTACAGCCCTTTTTACTTCACAGGGGAGGCATTATCCCAATAACAAGAATTTCACTGGTTCCTGGGGTTCAATCAAAATGCCCTGGGAGGGGTAACAATTGAACCAGGAGTTTACCACGGGGGAGAGATAATCAGCCATTGGGGTGGACTGACTGCTCCATGTCTCAAGGAGAAGTCTACAGCTAAAAATAGAGACGGACCAGTCACTAATAAAGGTCTGTTGTTCACCGTAGAAAATGCTGTCTGTTCTGATAATGACAATGTGAAAGCCAGAGCTACCGGTAGTGGAAATGGCATCCCGTCCCCAATCCTAGCTGAAATCTCCCCGTATTGTAATCCCCCTCTTTCCTTTCCGACCTCTACAGGGATTACTCAAAGCCCTCATCAGAACTGATAAATAACGGGGCGAAGCAACGATCAGCATTAGTGGCGGATGATGTTACACTATTCCAACCCGAAAGCTGTCCTCCCAACAGGGCCCAAGGGGGTGGGGGGAGTTGCCACCCAAGCCTTTTCTCACGAACACTTGTCTGGTTCCTGAACCTCTCACCGTATCCGACTCCACAAATGTTTTTACTCTGTCTACCTCTGCATCTGACCGCCAGGACCGAATGGGCTTGGAGACTGATGTGATTGAAGAAAAGGCCTCTCTTAGTCTCACTAGCAGTACCTGGACCGAGAACATGATGAATACGCACTCGGAGACCAGCTCTTTTCTCCGTTTAACTCCACTTTGAGTCTCCAAGTCAATTAACCAAGGTATTCGATCCATCTCAGATTCACTCGCGAAGGAGGCCCACACTGTCCAAGGATGTAACTGCAAACAAGTGCTTTGCGAACTTGCAGACATTACAAAATTGCAACTGTTCTTGATAGTGGTTTATTGGAGGGGAGTAGGTGGATCCAAGGGGGAGTTCATCATTGATCCACCTGTTGCAAAGGGGCATTGCAATTCACACCCGGAATATCCCGCAAAGGTAGATAAACTTGGTTTACTGATTCCTGAAGGTAAGACTGACCACCACAAACCTGATACTGTGAGCGAACCAGCGACCATAACCATTGCGAGCCTAGTGTGCACATCCATATGACGCAGCCCCACGATGAGCAGTCCACTGGGCAGAACATGTTCAGGGAACCCATTAAGGCCCCCAGTCCCAACACTAAGCCCATTGTTTCGGAGGCCCGGGATTTAAGCACAGCAGGAACTGAAGACCCCAGTGTAAAGGGAATTGGAGCACGCAGACCCTGTCCCAGGGGGGCATGACCAGCTGTCATGACCATAAGGGTCCAAGAAGGGTCCCAGTATTACTTCCTGGGGTACCCTAAATTCCTGCTAACTGCAGAGAACCAAAGGGGACACACAAATAAATGCCTCGACTGGCTTCGTACCGCAAGGGGCTGTGCTTTTTTGACATGAAAGCCATAGCGAGTTGCAGCAGAATGTCTAGTGAGGGTGAATACCCCTGCGACTCTGTGAAGTTGGAATTTTGGGACATAGAGTGGCCAAAGGCGTCCTATGAACAGTAGGATTGCAATTAGTCCGTATCCTCACCCAAGAACTGTCGGACCACTTGGAATTACTCCAACCAACAATGTTCTATCTGGTGCAAATCTTGCACCTTTGGGGGAAAAGGCCAATGGGAACCAACGTGGCTTTGGGTCAGAGGAGTCAAGAATTGTGCTAGTACTATAAAATAGGGAATTTGTCCCACTGTGACTTGTGGGCTTCTAGTCATTTCTTTGTTGTCTTCTTCCTTTTTGATCTGATGTATTATGGGAATTTAAGTAAAAGATTTGTGAATTAGGATGTACTTTCATGATCCGATGGCCGAATAAAGTTATTTGAATGATGACTTGCTAAAATTGGCAAAGGAAGTTCTCCCCAACTCTCCCATAAAGGTGCACTTAACTGCAATTTCTAGGTATAACGGGACTGAGGACAAGCCTGCACTGTATGGTGCAAGAATAATTAAACACTTTATAAAGAGCATGTTCCGCAGGTATACACCCAAAGCAAAACTTGATCCCCAATGGAACCTTAATGTTGTATTGGCTGCCCTGATGAAACTGGGCATGGGTCACATCTGGCATGTATCCTGGAAGACTGTGTTCTTGTTAGCTGTTGCGTCATTCAGAAGAATGTCAGAGCTTCAAGATCAGTCCGTCAAAGACCCATACTGTGCTTCACCAAAGACATAGTCTTTTGAGGACTAACACACTTTATTCCGAAAGTTCCTACTGAGTCTCATATGCATTCAGATGTAATCCTTCCAGCGTACTTTTCTAATCCATCGATGCCAGCACAGAGTGCTGCACACATTGGACCTGCGCAGGGTCATCAAGTTTTATATAGACGAAGCTAAGTCCTTCACAAAGTCTTCACAGCTACTTGTGGTATTTGGGACCCCCGATAAAGGAAGAGCCATTACCAAGCAAAGCATTGCTAGATGGATAACGGCTACCATTGCAAAGGCTCATGCAGATGTGAATAAGCCGCTGCAGGGAGGAGTAAAGGCCCACTCAACGAGAGCAATGGGGGCTTCTGCAGCCATATGTTCTGTCCTCCCGTTGCTGGATATTTGCAAATCGGCTACTTGGTCAGCTCCACATACCTTTGTGAAGCACCACTGCCTGGAAGACCAGATCCACAGTGAAACAATAGTGGGGTGAGCAGTGTTACAACGCCTATTTCAATAAGGTGAACATTCTGATATGATATGGCATTTATAACCCACCTATACACAAGTGTTTCGAGGCTCTGCTTCTTTTAAAGTGAAGTTTCTCCCCAGCAACTCCTGTTAATATTGGCTACTGCTATGTATTCTCTTCAAAGAATGTGAATCCATGAAAGATCCAATGCTGGAGAAGGAGTATGTTGCTTACCTGTAACTTCTGTTCTCCAGCATTGGTATCTTTGGATTCACATGCGCCCATCTAGACGAAACAACTAATGTACAACTAACTACTCTGGGGGTGTGAATCTGAAGAGGGCCTCCTCAGTGGAGCCTGATAATCAACGTCCTATTGTTTGGGGCTAAAACCACCCAAAGGACTGAAGCGAAATAAAAATGTTATAAATAAAATGTAATATTAAGGTTACTGAGGATTTCCTGCCTGACGATGGGGAATATTCAAAGCATGTGAATCCATGAAAGACACCAATGCTGGAGAAAACAGGTAAACAGCATGGTCCTTACGCCTAAGTTGAAACATAGGCCCCCTAAATGCAATAAATTCATCAGAACACACACCATAGCTACGTTTTATTTAGTATTTCCACAGTGCTTGAGTTTGCATAGCTCGATCTAAAATCTGCAATTTCCAAGCGGTAACACCCAAATACCAGCACTGTTGGCGTAGCTTTTCTTCCCTTTAAGGTTTTTTAAGTGTACTTGATATTTATTTGCAATTAAGCCATCATATCCTAGGACTTGTTCAATGCTGTCAGGGCCAGGGGTTGGCACACATTTCCTATAACTTAGCATGGGTGCCAACCAGAAGTGACAATATCATAGGTTATGTAGGGGCAATATGCATATTGCAGCCACTGCAGCATCTCCCGGACTTCATTATAATTTAAGAAGACAGCTGAAAACTTTATCCACTGGGCAAGCCAGCTTAGCATTGTCCATGTAGTTTCAAATAAAACCTGAGTAGGAGTAAAAAAACCCTGCTTTGTTCGTGTAAAAAGATACATGTACTGTATGTAACTGATTTTCAAGACAACTGCATGTGATGTTTGAGAGCCTAATCTAACTAGAACTGTGAACCTGGTGACAATTTGCCTTCGTAGACTGGATGGAAGGAAAATTGCACTAAGGGCTCTAGTATGTCCACAGGTTGGCGAGCGGCTAATTCATCTGTTTAAACATCTCTCTCATCAAGTGATTGGAATACCATTGGCACTTGTCAGCAGAGCTGGTTTAGTAAAGAACACAAGTATCACTATGCACCTTTTAGTTGGTCTTCAAATTGCTTGGGAGCATAGCTCGGGGGCAACGCACTTGCATGACGTGGTGCAACATAGGTTCAATCCCCGGGTCTGCGCTTAGAAACCTCTGGGTATTAAGCACTTTATAAATAACCAACTATTATAATATAATCTAGCCTTTCTGCCAACAAAAAAACCTGAATTTGAGGATCACCGTTGTTAGGAAGAATTCTCATTTATGGCTAATTTCCCTCACCTAGTGAGTCCCCCAGCAGCTTTGCTGAACTTCTGGAGTTTGTTTCCACCTGGTAAGAGTGAGAGCTTCCCCCCCACTCTTAACTGTGTTTTGCTATGTGTTTCCATCTGTTTTTGTGATTGTGGACTCTGAAGTACACCACTTCAGTAGCCCCCTTCTTTTTGTGTGTCACACAGCACCTTCAGTGCCGTGGCACAGGGTTGTCTTTGAGACTTCCCTCGACTCCATTTCTGAGGCGACTACTGTCCCCCAGAAAAGGGTAAAGTTACCATTAACAATCTACCACAGATCCAGTACACCCCATCTTCCATGGAGTACTGGAAAGGGTTAACTCGTATCCCTTTTTATCTGTACCTCCTAGAGCATTGTTTCGCTCTTTTAACATTTAGACTTGGCTGGTGGCAGTGGTATCTACCCTAACTTTTCTACCGCGATTATATTAGATAAACTTGGTACTGTTCTTGGCTATTGTATTAGCCTCGAACATAAACCCGCTTGACCAAATCATCTTTCTTTTGGCTCCGGTTGGGTTTATTCACCATTTCTTTTTGTTAAAGTCCTTCTTGTGTTTTACTTTGTGTGGCAAACGGTGGTCAGTCAAAAGACCGAAAAAAAAATCTCGAATTACAATAATCTCGAAAAAAAAATATCGAAAAAAAAAAAAGTCTAATTTTTTATTTATTTAATTATATGCTTTTTTGGGGTCAGGTAAGTAAAAAAAGGGGTAAAATAAAAAAATGAAAAAAGGGGGGTTAAGGGGGGAACCCCCCCATTTCATTAAAAAAAATCGACTTTTTTTTTTCAACCTTTTCATTTCGAGATTTTTTTTCGGGATTTGTTTTTTCGGTTTTATGACTATAAACCGCGGCAAACTAGGTTTGCCTTCTTTGTTCACTGTCTTTTGGCGGGCTTCTGCCCAGAAGCCCCCCTCAAGGCGCCTGGGTGTCTAGGTGGGCTGAATCTGAGGGAGGGGTGTAGTCACCCCCTGCACAGGGTATCCTAGGAAACCCAAGTCACACTTTGTCATGATTGGCCAGGGTAGTTGTCCGGGCTGGACAACCCCCTTGCTGGGTGATTGACAGCCAGGCTGCATGAATGGGGGTTTTTCGCATAAAAGGCAGGTCTCTTGGGCTAGAAGTCAGAGAGTCCCCACTGGAACTAAAACGAACCGAAGAGAAGCAGAGAGAACGATGGCTGCTGCAACTACCGGTGAAGCCCTGCTGCAGTCCTGAGCCATCTGCCCTTCAATGACTCAGAGAAGATCCAGTCCGGAGTCTTCTTCCCTTGAGCTTGGTGGGGATAACCAGCTCATCTTCTACAGTCAGAGGATCCTCTTCCGTGGTCGAAATCGCTGCACACTGCTGTAGTGGTCCGGATAGCCACCTGAAGAGCTTCTCCTGTTTTTAAGGAGCGCACCTTTTATTCCGTGTAGCTGGTGCCGGCCTCATCCCTGTGTGGTGCAGACCCCCCTTCAGACGTCGTCCTTCTCGACGAAGCTCCAGGAATCGTGGGTCTGCGGGAAACCAACAGGAACAACTGGGAGGGCACCAGCTGCACCATTGAAACAAGGTACTGTGTTCTGTTGAGGAAACTGGGTGAATCCCTTTTTCTTCATTTCAAAGGCTTGACCTTGTCTTCCCTCCTTCTTATAACTTTTGTTTCCGAACATTGACAATATCGAAGTACTTTTGGCTCAGTTGAATCGTGAACTGTTAGACCGTGTGATCTTCGGAAACTGACCCCAGTGTCCTTCGACCCTGGCTCCGGCCCGTTGACTTTTGAACTCCTGTCTCTGAGCGTTTCTTGATTCTGCCTGTCCAACCAAAATATTGCCTGTGATTTTTGCCTCCCACTCCCCCTGGGTAGGTAGCTCAGGAGCTAAGTGTGTTTTTACCCCGGTAGCATTTCATGTCACGGATACGCGTTTGTTTAGTAGACCGAACTGTCAAAAAGTAATCGCAATCGTATTCGCTGTAACGTGTTTTTTGCCGAACACCGGTTCATTCAAACACAGGGTACTTACCCGGAGACATACTGTACAAAGTGAATTGGTTAGTTGTAGTATATTTAATGTGTGGTTTTTATTGAAGTTTAATAGAAGTGTTGTGTTTATAACGAATGGTTTAAAAATAAATGTACTTATATTTTTCTTCCTGAAACCTTGAGTCATTGTTTGCTTGAGTCACAGTAATTGTGGTCCCTTTGTGTAATCTCTGCTGCTGCTCATATACTCTTGAAATAGGCCTGGCTGCTCCGCCACTGCTACCACTATGACATAGTAGTACAGGCTTATACCAAAGGTAAAACTTGTATCACCACCTGTAGTCTTAATTGTGTGTAGTGGTCCCTAAGGGCACTGCACAGGATTCTGCCTAACAACCGTGGATTGTGTCAGCTCCTCAGGATTGATCTGCAGCACATGGACTAGGTCTACATAGTCCGCATTTAAGCATCGCACAAGGTGTATGTTTATGGAACTGTATCAGTTGTTAGGCCTTAAAACTCCCACATCTCTTGACTTGAAAAGTTCTATAGTGTTTTACTTTTGAAGGGCTGTTGACTTCTTTGTCTTTCGCTATTGTTCGCTTAGCACAATACATGATGAGCTTCCCTGATGCGTTTCTGTGGTTGTCATTTACTTTGCAACAGGCATCTACTGTGATGGTAAGGGAGGAAATGTATGTTCCAATGCTTGTCTCATTGTCATTGTTGAGAGCAATATACTACCAGAGGTGAGTTGTAGGATGCTAGTGACTTTGAGATTGTGACATTTAGGGTTGAGTGAAATGTTATTTGGAAACAGTTTCACTTAGCCTTGCATATAAAGAGCGGGTTCCATTTAATATTAGATCTTGATGTGGTTATAATTCACAGAATAAAGATAAATGTTTGACTATTTGTACAGAGTAGACGGCTGATGAACAAACAATGCAAGACTTATGACTTATAGGATGCAAGTAGCTTGGACATGTTGCCCGACAGTTTTAATTGAAATAGTTCCTTCTTAGTGAACTGATTATACCAGTTATGTAGCTTTTATTAAAAAGGGCAAATTCTATTTTAAATGGATGAGAGAGTTATAGTTCATGATCCCATGATACTATATTTGGCTAGAAAAATTCATCCTGTCTTGAGATATTTGGTGGTTCTGTTATGGATGTTTGGGAAAAGCCAATTTCTTTACTGTCAGTGTCGTAATTGTGTTATTAGCTGTTGTTTAGAGAAGGCAGAGGAACATTTATTGGAGCGTAAGGCAGTGGTTGTGACCCATGTTGTTGTGGAAAGATAAGAAATAGCTAAACAAGTGTTCAATCAGAGTTGGATGCAGTTATCCCTCCAGGCTTGTTTACATATGCGACTTTGCGAAGAAGACCTTGATCCTGGGTGTCTGTTTTTTATCCTAATGTACAATGAAGTATTGTGAAATGGCCATTTGGAATTGTTTGGTGGATGGCAGTGTCGGGGCAAGAGAGAATCGACACATTGCTCAGTTATATTTATTAGCAATTTACAGAAAACGCTCATTTAGAGCTGAACAATACAGACTAACCCTGGAAAAGAGTAAGGCAGTTGCACTTCCTGCTGCACCTTCACCTGCCTGGACAGCCACTTGGATACTCCCCCTGTCCCATTTGATATAAAGGGGACAGAGCCTGCAGGACTTAATCTTGTTGTAGATGGAAGTCCAATAGCAGGGTTAGTGTTACATTCAAGAGTTGTCTCCATCAAATGAAATCTGTCTGTACGGATCTAAATGAGGATTCGATTAGCACGAGCTGAAAGAACCCCCTGCGCCCCCCCCCCCCCGTGCCCCACCCCAGCATCCAGCTTCCAGGGGTCAGCATGACTGCATAGCAAGTTGCAAGTCTAATCTTATCAAGAGGGGCTTGTTATAATCGTTTGCCAATTATGTATGTTCCATTATGGTTTACCAGTCTTCCAGATTTGTCCTAACGTTATCTTAAACGTGTTCCCAAGCACTACACGTTATTATCACATAGGTATATTTATAAGGCACCAATTCCTGTTGGTAGTCCAAGATAGCTTCTGGTAGTTGTCAGTGCCAAGCTTGTCAGGAACATCTAGGTTACAAGCAGGAGTTAAATAGCTCTTGGCATTTTCAAACCCTGTGGCTGGGAAAGCTTCAAGATGTGTTAATACTTGTGTGCCAAATGTTACAAAAAAAGAACGGTAAAAAGGTATCCTCCTGGATATGATGGGGTTGTATGTAAGATTTGTTTTGGATCTCGGCAGTCTCAAAATGTTTTTGGAGAGATGTTCTAGATGGTAAAATTGCTGAACATTTTTGAAGGTTTGCAAGAATAGAACTGGATGGTGTTTCTGTATCTTCACATCTGCATTTTTAAATCCCATATGTGCTTCCTTAGTTTGCTTTTGTCAGGCATTCTATCATACACACACGGTCGCTTGTAAAGTCCCGAACTCACCCAAGGACACATATCAGGTCACGTTCACACACACACATACACACACTCCACTTACCATCATAGGGTCCCTGTTCCCGCGGTTGGAGGAGTTTGGGGGAGTCATTGGAGAGGACGTCACGGGACAAGCCAACGTGGTTATCATAAGTGGCAACTCCTGTGGCGTATGCAGGTACTGTGGAATGGGGCACTTATTGTATGCAGCGCCGGAAACAGCCATCTGTCCCCGGGACACAACTTTGCGTGACGCTCAGATTACCGCCACGCCCCCAACAGCAGCACCGGCTCCAATTGGTACGCAGCGTCAGAAGCAGCCATCTGTTCCCCGGGACACAGTGTTGCGCAGTGCTCAGGCGACCGCCACGCCCCCAACAGCAGCCTCAGCTCCAATTGGCCACAGTGATCGATGGGAAGCGTTGCGCCCCGCAACCTCAAGACTCACGTGACGCGTCACACAAACTATGGAATCACGTGACTTGCTTTGCATCATAAAACGGACGCTGCTCAATCAAACAGCTCTTCTCAGCTGTTCTCTTACGGCGTCTGGCGTTTGTTCCTATTTCAAGTTGCTCTAATCTGTCTTCGACCCTTGGATCTTGTTGTAAGGACTTCTTTTGCCTCTACCTTGGTACCGTACCTGGACTTTTGGATTTCCTAGTAGTCAGACCTCGGACTGCTCACGGACTGTTTCTGGCACTCCCCTTTGCTCAGTTGAAACCGGAACTCTCTTGCCTTGTATTCTAGCATTCCTCGACCATCCCAACCTGCCATCTAGACTTCAGGTGCTTCTAGTGTGGTAAATCTCCTCTCCCTTGGCTCCTCTGCTATTTACCCACTGAGGGAACAGGTATTAACCCCATCATTTCCTGCATTCCATCCAGTGGCTTATGGTAGGTGACATTCCTTCTATAGAGAAAGTACCTTGCATTTCGTTATCTGTTCATTTAACCTGGTCATTCCCTTTCATCAGCAGTCCAGACGACCTGGGCATCCTATTCCTGCCACCTGTGGCCCTAATCCTCGAACAGCAAGTGTATACTGTCTTGCTGTTGGTTGCTTAGGAACGGAGGTATTCTTGTTCCTAGCGATCCTCGAGTCTTGACACATTCTTACAACTTCACAGGGGGGGGTTAGTTGTGCTTTCAGAAATACTGAGGTTTAAAAAGTTTCAAGTATATTTCTATGTCGAGACACGAGGCGAGCATTATGCTTAATCTTCTTTATTACTGCTTCCACAGCATTTCAAATGTATACATTTTTTTTAACTTTTCAAAACTTGTCAACACATTTTTTTTGTTTCCTCCGGAGGCTAAAACACAAAAAGTGGTAGTTAATGTTCAGGAAAATGTCTTTAGAAAATGACCAATCCCCATAATCCTCGGGTCTTGGGTAGTCCTGGGCTGTCCCTTCGCCCAATCAGGCTCTTGAACTGCCTATACGTACCTCCCCTTGCCAGCCCAACTCCTCTTTCTTTGGCAGCGAACACCACCTTAACTAAAACACCAACAGTCAACTTGAACCAATCCACTGCGACGAAGCTTAGACTTTAATCACAATCTTTCTCCCTGTCTCCACTCAGGTTGCCTTCTGCTCCTCTCCTGAAACAAACGGAGAGGATATCATAAGGGTGGGTCATGCGTGTACATAACTCATCAACAAAATTTAGCAATACAGCCCCTTGAGCATGCAGGGTGGGATATAATGCTTGCCTCTTTGTCTTTAATAGAATCAAGGCTACCCTGCGCTATAAGCATGGGCAATCTTAATACTGTTTCGAGACAGGAGGCGAGCATTTGCCATCTGTGATAAAGGCTTGAAATAAAAGGTCTTAAAAGTTGATTTGTTAGACCAATCAGCAGACTTCATGATATCTTGCAAAGGCACACCTGGAGAAAAAGCTCTAGATGCCGTTGCGCCTTTTGCCGAATGCGTGCCAAATTGAGACAAATCAATACCTGCCCAGTGCATTACTTCTCTAGCCCATCTCGCAATTGTGGCTGTCGCTACTGTGTGAAAGGGCTTCCTGCATGCATTCAGAAGCTCGGTAACCCCTCTCGGCCTTACTTCTGCCGTGGCTACCTCATAGGCTTTAATACATTGCGCTAACCACAGCTTGCTATTATTTGGGAAGTACAGATAGGAAATAATTGACGAGTCTGACTTAGTCCTATTTGCCACATTAAAGGCTACTCGCTCCAGATAGAAAATCTTTGTCTATCTCTAGCGCTTTCACGTCCAAAACTCTCCTGCAAGCAACTAGGCATAGAAGCATGGCTAGCTTCCCTGATAACTATGACCGCAAAAGGTTCCCATTGGCTGGCCACGATAGAAACAGTTGTAAAACTACTTGGACATCCCAGAGCACAGAATACTTAGGCTCCGGGAGCTTTCACATCTTCACTCCCTTGAGCAGGCATAGCACTGCTGGTTGTCCCCCCATTGGCCTATCCCTCGATCTTATCGTGGCCTGCTGAACTAAAGACGCCGATCGTCCTGTAGGCACAACCTTCCCTGAACCTCTCTGCTAAGAAGTTTAGAATGTGCACTAAAGGGGCCGAAATGGGATTCACACCGAAACCTGTGCAGTTGATGGCCCAACGCTTCCACGCGGCACCATAGCTCCTGATGGTGGAAGGCGCCCAGGAGTCTAATACAGTCGGCAGCAAAATGCAAAATGCCTGGCAGCTGCCATCGTTGCCTGAAACCCTGCATGCCAGCAGGCACAGGGTGCCCTCCACTACCAGAAGGTGAAGCTGCCCGCTCGGGCCCCATAGGATGTCTCTCCTGAGGGGAAACACTCTCAGGAAATCCATGGAAAGTTCCACGACGGCACCTGTGAGCCCAAATCAGTAAACACTGAGACGGAGCAGAGAGGGGGCGAGGTGCTGCGCACTGATCAGGGTTAGCCCGTAAGACAATCCAACCGGCATACGTCCTCGGAAAACGCAGGCACCGGGACACCACGGCGAGACGATGCACGGCCCTGCACCTTCATGCAAATTTAGAAACAGGGGAGAATAAAGGAAAAAAGGATAACACCAAAGTGTAGGTACTGATCTAACAGCAGGACATCGCCATTCAGAGCGCCAGCTTCCCCTGCTGGGACACGCCCCGCGGGTGTTTGCGACGGTGAGCGCGCAATGCAGCTCAGGAAGGGCTATGCCGAATAGCGAACAGAACAAACCGGAGTACCCCTGAGAAGCTGGCATTGATGAGGTAAGCCGCACTGTAGCGCAGCACTACGAGCGCGGCACCCAGAACGGGCTGGCTAGCGCCCCACAGGCCAGTTAGAAAGGGGGGTGAGTTATGTTGATGTCCCCGCAGGGGTGAACAGATTGGAACCATCAGAGCATAGCCCACACAGCAAAAACAGTGAGGCGACACACAATGGGGCGCCACACACTATGGCCAGAACAAACACTGCTACGCACCAACTAAGGCGCTTGCACTGACGCAGAAGATTACAAAGGAACATCATTATGCAGCACGGTCCCCTGTCCCCACGAAAGTAGCAATCCACTCACTAATCACTATTCCAGCCTTAACGGCCGGAACGCAATGAGCTAACATCTATCCGTACCAATGGAGAGCAAACAAAAGGGTTACTGTGTTGGCTCTTACTCCACGTGTCGCGGCACTGGGGTACTGCTGGCATCCAGCAGGGCAGCTCAGCTGACAACTGCCGTGGGGCTAGCAACAGCAAACGAACACCTGCCAAGCCAGATAGGCCACGCTCATAGAGGGAAAAGGGGCAGTGGGACTCAGAAACAAAGCTGGTTGGACAGTAGGACCTATCCGAGAATAAGCTCAGTAGCCAAAATCGACCCGAAACCACTAACAGGCTGCCAGGGCAGGCGGACCCGTCTGTGCTTAATGGGACGCCCTGCGCAATTCCGGTATCTGATCTAGTGCCCCCTAGAAGGAAGCTAATCACCTGTTATGCTGACCTAGTCTCGACGGGGACGCCACCCAGCCCTGGTTGGATGATTTACACTCTCGAACCCTCTCCCGGTCCCTTGGTAAGGCCTCTGGTTAAAGATGGGTCTTTATATGCAGTTCTTATGTTCCTCTTAATTCGAATAATAATGTCTTACTTCTTTCCTTTTAGGTATGAAAAGGTATTTTGGTGTTGTCATGCAGTTTGAAGATTAGCATGGGCCGGTAGGCAAATGCGCGGTGTGCACCATGCTGTCCGGTGAGTAATGCGCAATGCGCTGCGCTGTTTCGCCTTTTATATTGCCAACCTGTGTCTTTTCTCTCCTTGCAGGTTGCGATGCTCCTCGCCGAGCACCGTAATGTTCCAGCAGTGATACTGACCAGGAGATGACTACCAAGGTGAGAATTGTGGGGCTTTCTTCATTCGGGAGGAAACGTGAGTAAACGCTTACTAATGCTGTCTTTCCTTCTCCTCTTTTCAGGCTATGGTATTCCAGGATGCATGCGGTGCCGGATGATGGAGTTCGTACCTTCAGGTGAGTGGAACTGAAGTCAGGGATGGATTGGAGACCAGGTAAGATGGCATCAAAGAACTGGACACAGTGAGCGTTACGCTGCCCACAGCAGAATAACGCAAAGCATGTTCTGCTGTTTGGGTGTGGTTTAAATAGTCTCAGGTAAAGTAGTCCAGGTAAAATAGCCCCAGGCCTGCTACACCCAAAGTAGTCCAGGTAAAGTAGTCCCAGGCCTGCCACACCCAAAAGACTAGACCGCATAGCTCAGTTCCTTGTAACTGAGCTATGTGTGTGCCTCCATGTTGGCTGAACCTCCCTCCCCCCCAAAGTTAAATAGTCCCAAGTAAATATTCCCATTCTAATGTTGATCTTCATGATGGGTTTGAGCCTGGCGCCAAAGGCACCAGGACTGACTCCAAGTGAGTCTTGGATGAGGTTTTAAGGCCTTTGACCTGGCCCTAACTGGAAGGCTGACTTGCCAGTGAGGGCCAGGGGCAAGGGTCATGACATCACCTTCACCAACTAAAACCGCGTATACTGGGCAGTTCAGATTGACTCGCATCTCCAGCACTTTAAGGGGTGACACTGAATCCAGGTTGAGAAGATAAAGTGCGGGAACAGAAATCAACTCCCATACTAATCGAGTAACTATGTCCCCCACTAAAGGGAAAGCAAAGACGATGATCATGGACTCCTTTGCTGTGACGAAGCCATGGGCCCAGGTGCGGGAGGACACGGCTGTGCATGGCGAACAACACGCTCTAGCAGAAGATAACCGGGTGGGCAAGTACTACAAGCCATAGCTGAGCTTGGGTCCTTTATAGACACAAAAATCGAGGAGTTCAAGACTGACATGCAATTAATGAGGCAGGACGCACGCAACCTGGAGGTGAGGGTAACCACGGCAGAGGCTGGGATCCAGGAAACTACGGAGGCTACAGAACCTTACAAAAGAGACCACCACCGGGATCACACCCCCGTTCAATGATCGCAAAGATACTGAATTTCCAAGAGAGGGAGATCATACTTAAATACTCAAGGGAAGGGGGGGCGATAAAGAGGGACAATTCTAAAATAGCTATGTACCCAGACTACACGCCTGCGGTACAACGCAGAAACTCCTTTATCCCGATCAAGACCAGGCTCAGAAAACTGAACTTAAAATATATGCTGATGAAGGTGTTGACTTGGAATATAAGGAGAATGGGTACTTATCTATGCAGGAATCGGGTCAAATCCTACCTGAATAGAAAGAAGGTATCCATAGTCCTCCTACAGGAAACTCACCTAACTGAAGACAATATGGCCAAGCTGAAGGAATTCTGGGGTGGGCAAGGGTATGGAGGCGGGTACTCTAAGTATGCAAGGGGTGTGTTTACATGGATAAAACCACAGATACCCTTTCGGTTGCAGGGGGTAGAGGCAGATGCAGGTGGAAGGTACTTGATACTATGGGGCTCTATTGAACAGACGGAAGTGTGCATAATTAACCCCTACTTCCCCAACCACAACATCCCTGCACACTTCAACGCACTATGTGCCAGGATAACTCAATATAGGGAGGGTTTTTCATCTGGATTGGGGCTTTTAGTTGCGTGAGAGATCTGGACCTCGATAGGTCTGCCCCGCCACTGAAACGAACAGCAGCAGCCTCAGTGGCACTAAATGCAACATTGGCCCACCTAGAGCAAGTCGACGTTTGGCGAGAACTACACCCCACAGACAGAGGTTACTCGTATTTCTCCTCGCTGCATGGTCTATACACCAGGATAGACTACATAGTCACAGGCAGAAGCCAGATCCCACAAATAGTCTGCGCAGTACTTGGGCAGGTCGATTTCTGACCACTCTCCTCTGTTGATGAACTGGTCAATATTGGGCCCCAGAACCCCCATCCCCCTATGGTGCATGCCCACAGAAATGCTGACAGATCAGGCCTTTAGAGAGGACCTCCGGAACAAGCAAGAGAGATACATTGAGGAAATTGTGTGCAGCGTGGAACATTGGGGCACAGTGTGGGAAGCACTGAAGGTGGTAGTGCAGAGAGAGGTTACAGCTGGCGCAGGGGGTATCAGGAAAACCTTACGGTTGGATTTTGAAAAATGGAAGGAGGAAATTAAACAGATGGAGACTAGCACCCAATGGACCAGGGATGTAGAACTGCCAAGAGGCATGGGTGAGGCTCTCCAAGTTTGATTACATGACAAGAACCAGCAGTGTGCATAAAGAAGGGGAAAAACTGAGCAGGCTATTAGCATGGCTCTGTAGGAGGAAATATCCGAGACACTTGACAACTGCACTCGGGGATGAGGAGGGCACATTCCACCCGTTGCATCAGTCAATTAATGACACTTCACGTCATTTTACTCCCATTTGTATGCTCATGACATTCCAGTGCCCCAAGAGGATATCCAGAGCACGCTAGAGCAGATGGGGCTGTCCAAGCTAGGCACAACACAACGTGAAGTGCTAGATGGGGACATTTCTTCTGAGAACATTAGTGAGGCCATTAAATCCCTAGCCACTAGCAAAACCCCTGTAAGCGACGGGCTACCGCCAGAGTTTTACAAAGTATATGAACCCTCCCTGACGCCACTGCTCCATGAGGTGTTCAAGGAGGCATACGAGTTGGGGGTACTGCCGCAGAATATGAGAGAGACATTAGTGGTCCCAATACCCAAGCCCACGGATGAATGTGACTCGTACTGCCCATTGGCGATGCTTAGTTATGATGTTAAAATGTTGACTACTATACTGGCCAAACGGCTGTCTAGGGTTATGGCAACCAGAACAGCTTTGTGACGGGTCTCAACACAACGGCAAACCTCCTCAGACTCCAGCATGTCATGGCGCAAACATCGGAGGAAGTAGGGCTCTTAGCGGTACTATCATTGGAAACAGGGGAGTTGCTAGGTCTGGAAAAGACCAGGGGCTAAGCTGATGTCAGAACTCTTGGGACTGGGGGCTAGCTAGTCTTTTGGCTGTAGCTCCTGAGATTCTATCCGGGGCTACAACCAAAAGATCAGGGGCTATAGCCCCCTTAGCCCCCCCCCAGCAACGCCCCTGATTGGAACGCCATTAACGCATTTGATTCCATATGCTGGGAATGGCTATTGGCAGTGCTAAGGGAATGTGTGTTCCTTGAAAGGTTCATTAGATGGATTGAGGTGCTGTACACTACACCAACGGCGAGGGTGAAATCGGGGAGGACCATATCATCGGCCTGGGACATACGCAGAGGCACCAGGCAGGGTTGCCCACTATCATCCGTGTTGCATATATTGGGGCTTGAACCAATTGCAATTTATTTTAGGAAGCAATTTTTTGATTCAAGGATTCGGGTGGGTGGAACGAACCATATAATCTCATTATACGGGGACAAAGTCCTCCTGTATTTGAAGGACCCACACCTAAACGTGCCATCAATACTAGAGGTACTAGATAATTATGCCAAAGTCTCAGGGATATGCTTCAGCAGACAGAAGTCCTGCATATTTCCTCTGGCGGGCATGAGGTGTAAGAGCATTGAGTGTCTACCAGATGTGGGCATACAATGGCAACTAGACTTGTTCAGCTATCTGTGGGTCAACATAGAACACACACCTGAGTTGATGCACGAAAGCAACACCGGGGCAGTGGTGAAAGGATTACTGGCATCCATGAGAGTCTGGTCTAGACTACCTCTATCAATGATGGGCAGGGCATCAATTGTTAAGATGATCATTCCAAGATTTCTGTACTACTTCCAAAATGTATGCTACTACATCAAGACCACCTTCTTCCACTAAATAGATGTAATGATATGAACATTCCTGTGGGGCCCTGTGAGGCATAAACTATCTTTAACCACCCTGACCCTGCCCTACAGGGAGGGAGGTATACAACTCCTGGACCTCGAAAAATATTATTTAGCTGCGCAACTCAGCTTTGTTGCCCGATGGCTCTCGGATGACGCCACAACTGAAATGGAGCTGTTGCGGCACCCGGTGGCCCCTGTACGCCTAAGAAAATTGTTGTAGGTCCCTTTGAGCTGCTTGGGGACCATCCCCATGATTGTAACACTGGGACGACGGATATGGAGCAGAACGAAGGCGCTACTCCACCAGCAGCACCCTTACTCGTCAGAAACCCCAATTGCTGCAGATGTATGCAAAGCAAGAACCGATCTAGCAACGGTATGACACTGGGAAAGATGGGGCATATATACATGGGGGGACCTATATGAAGAGGGGGCCTTCAGGGAATTTGACTCACTACATGCTAAGGAAGGGTTACCTGGGGGGCAGTTCTTGTGGTACCAGAGGTCCAGACACACGGCTAGAGGGAAATGGGACAAATGGCCTGAGGAGCCGACAACGAACCCCCTGATGACACTATTGCACAACTTGAGCGATGGCTGGAAGCCAGTGTCCAGACTATATGGCCATGTGGCAGAACAACCCAACGCCCGGGGTGCCGCATTAAAAGCAAGATGGGAGGTTGATGTGGGAATAGAGATAGCAGAAGAAGAATGGGAGAGGCCATTAGCGTTCCCCCGAGAGGTATCCAGGAATGCTAGATTCCGACTAGTACAATTGAACGTCTTGTACCGCACCTATATGACCCCACACAGGGTGGCTTGATTCAACAAACAGGCACAACCTCGGTGTGGCTCGAAAGGGATGGGAATGATGCATATGTTCTGTCGATGTGCAAAGGTACAACGCTTCTGGGCCAAGATAGAGCAAGCCTGCAGGAAGGCTGGTGTACTGCGCTATGACTGGTTTCCCAGAGAATGCCTCCTAGGAACGTAACCCAGAATAGCCAAGGTCAAGCACATTATGAAGTTCATGGACATGGTATGCATACTAACTAAGAGCGTGATAGCAATGGCATGGAAATGAACTGGGGGCCCACAATACACAATGTTGTATACAGAAATAGAACGCTGGTCGGAAGCAGAGACCAGGATATGGGACGCGGGAGTCTCTAGATCGGAAGAGGATGCAAGTGTAACATTTGAGGCATGGAAGACATTGGTCTGGGACATGTATCATCCCTCAAATGACAAACCCACTTGAATGCAGGTACTTCACCTAATATCATGGCACTGTCAGAACATGAATAAGAAAGAAATTTGCTCACCTAGCTAACCTGATGCATACATTTGCTCGTCCCACCCACACCCCCATCAATTGGTTTTTACTTGAGTTAAAGGTAACATGTATGAAGACAGTTATTGTTGGTTACTGTTCTGTGTGTTATTAACTGTTGAAACTGAGTTGTGCATTTTGACATTGGCAAATTGTGAGCCACTGATTTACTGTAATATTAAGAAATGCCAATAAAAACAAGTTAAAATAAAATAAATGGGGACTGGTCATTTTCTGGAGACATTTTCCTGAACATTAAAACTTTACTTCCCCTTTTTGTGTTTTAGCCTCCGGAGGTGCTCGGAGGAAGCAAAAAAATGTGTTGTGTTTGTTTGCGTGTGCTGCAAACTCTCATCTCAGAGCAGGTTATCATGCCATGTTCTTTCTGGAGAGGAGCGCCTGCTACCTTTTTTTAAAAAAAAAAATGTGTTGACAAGTTTTGAAATATTAAAAAAAGTTATAAATGTGAAATGCTCTGGAAGCAGTAATAAAGAAGATTAAGCATAATGCTCGCCTCCTTGTCTTTAATAGAATCAAGACTACCCTGCGCTATAAGCAGGGGCAATCTTCATTGTACACCAGCTACAGGATGATGTAGCCAGCCAGGCAAGAAACGCATGTGTTGTCCGTAATGCCCACCACAGACTCCCATTGTAATTGTTTATTTGTAAAGTGCTTATAGGGTCGATCAAGCAACAAGTTGGTGGTAGGTCTCTTTCTTCAGATGGTGCTCCCCCTGGAATAGCCTCCCTGCCTCTCTAAAACTCGAGGAGAACCACCTTCGGTTCCGGAAGCACCTCAAGTCCTTCCTCTTTGCTTCTGCATTCTCTCTTCCCCTCCCCTGCTGACCTGTCCTTCTCTGCCCTTGGGCTCCTGGTTTACCCCTGTATCCAGGCCCAGTACCCTGCGCACCCGTCTGCCTAACTGCACTGCCTCCGGGCAACCTTTGCACTTGGGTCTGTATCTGCAACCCTACAGTCCCCCTACGGCACTTATCTGACACTCGTGTCTGTGCTTATATTGGCACTTGCCGAATTCACTTTTTTGTTGTCATATAAACACCTGCTTCCTGCATTTTCCATTCCGCCCCTCCCCTTGCACCCACCCTGCACTTGTGTGTTCCCAATGTCGCTAGGCCTAGTAAGATTGTTTTGTTTTTATCCACCCTTGTACCCCTCCCTTGCCTCGTCGCACCCTGAAACACTTGTGTATAGGCGCGATACAAATAAACAATCATATCATATACAGGTGAAGTGCTTCAAAGCGGTTCAAGTCAGGAAGTGAACAAAGGAATACAATGATCATTCTTAGGCCTTGAAGTTTTCGAATGATCTAACAAAACTAACTAGCATACTAGGCCTGAGCAGCCATTTCTACTAGTGCAAGTGCATGACACGAGTGGGGAAAGAAGGGGGGAGGAGAAGGAAAGGGCATACAATCAACAAACTGCTGTACTAGGCCTGGTGATAATCAGGTTGATTGATGATTGGTCATCTCTAATGCACATATGCACATGTGTTTCAGGTGCAACCAAGCTAGGGATGGGGAGAGAAAAAGGGAGGACAGGACAAACAATCTTGCTAGGCCTAGTGCATTCAAGGTTGTGCAAGTGCGGAGACAGGAAGTGCAGCGGAGGGGGAACAAGTGCGCCAAGTCCATCAGGGGGCTGGAAGTGCAGAGAGAGTGCCCCTCTCATGGAACGTATCCAGAGTGCAGAAGTGCCAGGCAAAGTGCAGAGACCCGGAGGTAAGTGTAGGAATGGCAGGGGAGCCTAGGACCTGTGAGGCTCTGGAGGTGCACAAGGTGACCAGTCAGCGAACCTGAGCAGAGTTGGGGAGGAAGAGAAAGGAGGTTAGCAGGTGAGAGGGAGAGAGAAAGAGGAAGAGAAGAGGAAGGTCTTGAGGGGTTTCCGGAACTTGAGGCGGTCCCGCTCAAGACTGAGAGAGGCAGGGAGGCTGTTCCAGCGGAAGGCACCTGCAGATGATAAAGATCTACCCCCAAATCTCTATTTGGAGAAACGGCCCACCCGCAGAGAGTTGGAGGAGGCCGAGCTGAGGGCTCTAGAAGGAGATAGTGCAGGCCTTGGCCCCAGAAGGCCTTGTGGACTATGCAGAGGGAGTTGAGCTTAATCCTTGCAGGCACGGGGAGCTAGTGGAGAGATTTCAGCAGCGGAGAGATGCGGTCCCTGGGCTTGAGTCCAAGGATAAGTCTTGCGGTCCTGTTCTGGATAAGTTGAAGAGGTCAGAGAGTAGAAGTAGGAAGATTAAGAGACTGTTGCAGTAGTTCAGTCTGGAGAGAACCAGGGCTCTGGAGACGGTGAGTCTCTGGGGGAAAGTGAGAAAAGGTAGAATACCTCTGTGGAGGTGCAGCTGGTAGTGGGACTTTTTAGATATGTCTGAGATGTGAGAAAAGAAGCAGCGAGTTGAGTCGAAGATGATCCCAGAATTTTTACCTAATTGGTGCATGAGGGCGCAAGACAGACCCAGGGAGGTTAGCAAGAGTGAAAGTGGGAAAGCGGAGCAGGGGTCCCAATGAGGATGAGCTCTGTCTTGCTGGCATTAAGGCAGAGATCATTTGCAGCACACCAGGACTAAAATACGGACAGACAGGGATGAGCGAGGAGGAGGAAGAGGCCGAGGGTACCCTGAAAGAGAGCTGTGTGTCATCCGCATAATACTGAAAGTTGTAGGTGAAAGCAGGGATCCTGTAGCCCAAAGGGGCCATGTAGACATTGAAGAACCAGGGGGATAGATTAGATCCCTGGGGAACAACACAAGTAGAGAGAGTGATTACGGAGTGAAAGGACCCAAGTTCCAGCTAGGAGGCATGATCTGAGAGAAAGTACGCTAGCCACGCCAGGGCCTGCTCTATGATGCCCAGGGTATTGCACAGACTGGAGATCAGGATTTTGTGGTTTACTGTATCAAAGGCAGAAGAGAGGTCAAGAAGGATGAGGACGGAGAGAGATTTAGAGTCAAGATTTGAGAGCAGGTCTTCACGGGTGTTAAGAAGAGCAGTTTCCTTTCCGCTGGATGCTCTAAAGCCAGACTGATGGTCATGGAGACAGCCACCAGTTTCGGTGTGGAGGGTAAGCTGAGAGATAGCCAACTTTTCCAAGAGTTTGTCCAGGAAAGGAGTGATAGAGATCGGGCGATAGTTTGCCGGAATGGAAGGGTCGGCAGAGGGTTTTTTGAGCAGTGGGTGCACAAGAGTGCTTGAGAGAAGTTCGGAAAACACCAGTAGCGAAGGAGAGGTTGCAGAGGTCTGCCAGGGCCAGAGCGAGAGAGTCCATGTTGTCCTTGATGGCTTTGGAGGGGCAGGGGTCCACCTGCTTCGAAGAGGCTTTCATAGACCGGACTTGTCTTGAAACCTCAGGGAAGAGGGAGGAGAGAAGAGGGTGAGGGGCAGGGGTTTCCTAGGAGGACCCAAGAGATGATGGTGCACAAGAGGGTGCGGAGGAGAGCGCGGACAGGATGTCCTGTGTTTTGGTGGTGAAGTGTGCAGGCAGGTCCATGCAAAGGGCCTGAGCGGGTGCAGTAGATGAGGCTGCAGTAGGGTTGGCCAGTTCCATGCTGAGTTTGAAAGGTTTGGCCATGTTATTGGATGCCGTGAATATGAACACTTTTCTTGGACCGGATGCAGAGTCTATATTGTCTTTGCAGAGGGCGGCAGGCCAGCTTGTCAGATGGTGTGCCTGAAGATCCTCATTTCCATTTGCTGCCCTGCACTTGTGTTTAAGATCATACCAAGAGTTGCACTTTTCGGCAGGCTTCAGTTGGACCCTCATGACAGCGGTGAGGATGTCGAGAGTGTTGGAGATGGAAAGGTGAAAGTTAGAAAGGGCTGTGTCGGGGTGGGAGTCAGCAGTAGGAGTAGGAGGAGGAGAGTAGGTAGAGGCAAAGGCAGCCACTGACACTCTTGTCATTGTTCGGGTGACCTTGAAGGTGGGAGGCAATGCAGGGTGTGCCAGTTCTAAAGGAGAAGAAAGCTTCAGGTGACAAGAGTGATCAAACCAGGAGAGTGAGGTAGTGAGAGGGATAGAGAGAGGGATGTCTGTGGAGATGAGAGCATCCAAGGTGTGGCCAGCAGTGTGCATGCACTAAAGTGAGAGAGAGAGCGAGAGAGAGAGAGAGATAGGTTTAGGTTGTGGAAAGGTCAGGAGAGTCAAAATGAATGTTAAGATCCCCCAGCAGGAGGAGTTGGGAGGAGGAGGAAAGGAGAGATGATGCCAGATCAGCTCATTCCGAGAGCAAGAGGGTGGACTGGCCCAGTGGCCAGAACAAGAGAGGAGACTGGCGAGAGAGAGAACCTGCAGGCCTGGCATTCGAGGAAAGAATATGCCTGAGCTGAATGGGAACGATGGAAAGCGGGATCCACTCAGGAAAGATTCGAGATACTCCCACTCCTGGCCTGTTGGGCTGGGGTTCAGAGAGGATCTTGTAGCCTTCAGGGAGAAGGTTGTTAAAACCTTTGACAGAGCTGTCCTTAAACCACGTCTCGGTTAGAGCAAGTAAATCAAGGTCCAAGTGTTCAAGGAGGTGGCAGATGTCAGAGGAGTGCTTGAATACAGCGCGAGAGTTAAGCGTGGCAACGTGGAGCTGATTGCCATTTTTGAAAGACTTACGAGGGGGTGTGCAGGGAACAGAGGTCACCCCTATAAGCGTCACAAGTGCCTTCGAGATGGAGGCAGTAGAAGGCAGAGAGGCCGAGGATGACAAAGAAGTTATTGAGGAGAGTACAGACAAGGGACCCGGGAGAGTGGTAGCTGGCAAGGGAACCAGTGAGGGTGGTGCTGGCGCGAATGTATGTGCAGATTGTGGGGGAGGGAGTCAGGGTGGCTCTAGCAGGCAAGGGAGCCAGGGAGGTCGTAGGTGCAGAGGGCAAGGCAGCCAGTGAGGAGGAAGGTGGAAAGTTGATAAGGCGATGGAGGAGTCTATCAAAAAGTAGGAGGTTAGGTTGAGGCCCCTGTACCATGATGGTACCATTCCAATAGACAAAGAGGATGTCAGTGAGAGTCTCTCTGGTGGAAGCACTGACGTAGGTGTCAGCGATAGGCAGGCACAACCTAAAATTACAATGCAAGGTGTTAGCGCAATGTAAAATTATAATGCAAGGTGAGTGCACAACCTAAATTTGATTTTCAGCTACAGGCAACAAACAATGCAGGGTGTGAGCACAATTACAATACAAGGGGTGAGCACAACCCAAAATTACAATGCATGGTGCGAGCAACCTAAATTACAATGCAAGTTATGAGCACAACCTTAATTCAATTTCAAGCTACAGGGAACAAACAATGCAGGGTCTTAGCAACCTAATGATGATTTTTCTGTTTTTTAAAATGAATTGCAGCACAACAGTACAGATGTGGAGGCAATGGAAATGAGAACACAGGTGGGTGAGACAAAAGTGAACAGTTTTGGGCAAGTAGTGTAGGTGAGAACTGCCAGTTGAGATGGCGCAGTGATCAAAAAGTTAAGGGTGGCAAGACAGTTAGCACTCATGTGATGTCAGAAGGGGGGATACCAAGGTCCAGGTGTGCATGTAGGCAGTGCCCAGTAGCAAGGCGCATTTCTTTCCATGTAGTGAGATATGGGGGTCCCAATCCCAGCAAGGCCCGGACAGGGGACTTTGAAGTGGGCCTTTGTTGGAGGGTTGGCACCTCAAATTGGCTGATAAGGGTGGGGGGGCGCAGCCAATTGCAAAGGGAGCAGCAGTTAGGCAGTGTAAAACAACTCGGCCCTAGAACGTGGCGGCCATGTTACAGAGTGAGCATTTCTGGCCTGAAGATATGCAAATGGCCACAGAAATGCTACAAAAGCAACAAGATGCAACCAAACATGAGAATAATCCCAGCAGAGTGGGAAGAGTCCAGCAGTGTTTACCTTCATTTTCTTGTTCCCTTCAATCTAGAAGTTAGTTTTGTTGTAGACAATGGTTTGATAAATTGTCAAAGTTATAGACCAAATGCATTTGGGAACATTCCGTACTTCAGAGAGGATAAACAATATGCAGCCGGATGTCTTTCAACCAAGGGACGTTCTATAGGCAGTGGGGATCTTGATTTTGCTTGGCCCTATAGTTTTTCATTCTACCAGTTCTACAAGAAATCCTCAAGATACTGTTATACTAGTTGTTGACAATACGGTGCTCCCTGCATTTAGGAAGGATACCAAAGACCATCAGCAAATTAACCAGTGTAGCTGAAAGTCTTCAATGGTGGACCAATGAAGTGTATCTGTTGAAGAGATGGTTGAAGAAATAGTATTTAGGTTTACCATATTTTCAAAAACAATCAATGACCAATGTATTTCTGATTTATGATTTGGAACTTGATCGTCTTGCTGGCAAAACAATGTTAAGTCCAAAGAGATAGGTTCATATAATTATATTTTTGGAACAAACCATCTAACATTGGGCACACAGCTTGCCTCAAGTTCAGGTTCATAAGGTTTTGCATCACTTGAACAATCAAGATTGGGTGTGCAAATCATCAATTTCAATGATGCTGTGACTTTGGGCCATCCCAGGGTATTTTGATTTAAGAAAATGGTTTGATGGGGAAAGAGGCATTCCATGGCAGACCTTCTAGTTTGGTAGCAGTCCTGTTTCTACCCCTCCTGCATACCAAGACCATCCACTACATTTATAAATCTGAAGTTGGCTACAGGTCAATATTTGTGCAATACACAGCAAGAGTTTTGTCCTTGGGGATAAGATCTGATGTATGCTTTTTCACTAATGGCATTTCTACAACAAATGGTCTGATTAAGAAATCATTCAGAACATCTAGACTGTTTTCTACTTAATGGTAGACAAGCATTCGATTTTCAATTAACTCATCCACATTAAATGGAAATTCAGTTATATGGCATTTGCAACGCGCCCACTGCCATTGATAGCGCTCTTTTTTTTTTGTTGTTTATTAGTTTGTTCAACAAACTTTTACAACATTCACCTAGCATATAAAATACCAGAAATCTTCCGATATAAATCATTCTTGATTATAAACAATTAAATTAGCATCACCTTTTAACATCAAACAGTGTTTTAAGCGACATGTAACAATGTGTTACCAGCACACATTGATTTCACTAATAAAACAATACCCTGTAATGTAAAAATCACAAGAATCATTGCATAAGTTACATTTTACAAATTAATTAGTTAGTTCTGTTTGAAGACTTCACAAGCAAGGACTATCACTGTTGATAATTAGCACGCCTACATTCTAATTCAGCACACAGCTCTATCAGAAATTTTGCTAAGGACAAAACTGTCTTATTTGAGTATCCCAACATGAATGACCTCCAACACCATTCCCTCGCAGACAACGTTAAGCCCATTGTATCCCAACCCGAGAGTGCGGCCCGCTTGATCTCAAAATAATGACAGTAAATAACAAGGTGTTTTAGTGCTTCATACTGCGCTATGTTGTGGCAAAACCGGCACCTCCTGTTCCCCTCAGTATCAGATGTCTTCTCCCATTTCATGATTCTTTCTAGGGTGTAGAACTGATTTAACTTAAATCGTAATTAGACGTCCCTCAACAAACAGGGAAACTTCACCAAGTACATTCAGCGGGGTGTCCGCTTAGATGAAAACAAAGCAGCTTCCGTGTATAGTTTCCTTGTACGAACCAACTCTAAAGTTCTTACCCAATAATTTTGAAATAAACATTTCTTCTCGTATTGCAGCCTGTACTCCAGATCTGCTGGAGAAAGCGCGCATTCATCTAAGAGTTTGACCATGGAGTCATAAAATCTTGCTATCGGTGGTGGATTTCTCTCATTGATCATTTGTAGAAATTCTTCATATAATGAATTAGGCGGGGGTACAGCATTTTTGATGAATTGGTCAAGCGCCGCAAGTGAAATCTAGTTCATAAGGCGATCAATCGTAATTCTTGGCGTAGAACAGCATTGGGCAATGACTTGGCCAGGCGCAGAGTGCCCTTCCAAAGAGCGCCCTGTATCTGGTCAAGAACATCATTGATGTTTAAAAGACACATATCCAGTCCGTACCAAATAATTGCTTCGACTTTAAGCATGTGGAATTTGAATAAAGGAACCATTGAGAATTTACAGAACTTTGCCTGAACAATCCGCATTTGCGTAGCCAACGCTGTGACCTTTTTATTCAGCCCACTCTTCCACGTTATTACTGAGTTGGAACCAGTTATATCATAACCTAGATATTTTAAGGTCGAGGCCTTAGGAATAGAAGTGTGATTGATGGTCCATTCTGTAGTTGGAATTTTCTGATTCAAGTTCCGAAATTGGTAGCGCTCTGCGGATGAACGCTCTTTGGAGGACTGTAGTCCGAGATGTGAAGGAAGGATTTCTAAAATGTGTGTGTGCATTCATAGCCATCACAAAGGTAGGTAGGGAGTGGATAGTTGCCTAATAGCAGCCTATGGATATCAGATGAGGATGGGCGCCGTGACAGATTGTCAGGGGAGTAGGAGGGTCACAGAGACTGATTATGTGACCAGCTGGACTGAATTATTTCTTGGGACTCTGCTGTATTCTATTGGAGGTGGCAATGTGTTTTTGGGTGGGTGAAGTCGAGCAGAGTTGATTGCAGATGCATGGGGATGGGTGGTCCGTGCCCTGGACGGGATACAGCTATGTTCGATTGTGATGGAATGCTTGACGTCCCAGCAAAGCTAGGCTGACACCTAGTTGGATGTGTTCTTGCAGAGTTTATCATAAGGCCTGCATGAGATGCATTCCATGGGGGCCCATGTCCCACCTTGTCCACTCCTTGGGTGTCCCTGCATACCTGTCAGCGGTGGGTAATAGGTCACTCAGGAGATGTACTAAGTCTGTGAGGATGCTGAAGGGAGGTGCCCTGCCACAATGTTAGCAAAGGTCACGGAGGAAAGGCTGCACTTGTGCTCCTGGTAGGGGAGCTGTAGGTGTGGCACAACACAGCTAAGATGAAGTGTAAACTGCAAAATGGGGGCTCATTGTGTTCCATTGCATGTCTTCTTAGGATAGGCAAAATACATTTCATCCTGAGCTGAAACCTCTACAATTGTATGCTTGTCTTCGATTGTCTGAATATTGGGGATGCTGTTTGTCAGTTCAGGTTCCAAACAACTTGTTCAGATCTAGGTGTCGAGACACCAGAGATATGTATTCTGAAAAGCAGCTGAGATTGTTCTCCTGCTATGGCCTCAAATCACAGAGTTGATTATTCTATCCAAGGTTTGGACACTTGTTTCTTGTTTATTATTCTGTTTAATTATGGTTTCAGGTTTCTAGTTCAAGGTTGAAACCGACATAACATAAACCCAGCTCCTATTATGCTAACGTGCCTGAACATTCTTCTTCTTCAGCTTTAGGATCATTCATTATTTCAACCACGATCTGTCCAAATGCACAGCTAGTAGGAAGATAATTGACTTTCAGCAGTTGATTCGACCATTGTAGCCTCCTTTGGCACTGATCATCCATTTCTTGGTCACTTTATTCCTCTTTCTGCTTTGGCAGGGACGTTTATCAAGATCAAATGCATATCCCCTCTCCAGGTCACAGTTGTTTAAAGCCTCCTGGAACATCTAATCTTACCTAGTAGTTCTAATGCTTGCCACCATTCGTCACCTAAACCATCTAACTGTAAAGGCGACTCCTGCCTGCCCACATAGTGAATCTCTGCACCCCCTCCCTATCTCGCATCATAAACCATTTTATCAATGCATCATTCTCCACTAATAATGTCCCCTCGAACATCAAATCAGCATGGATCACCCCTCTAATCAAAAAAACTTCCCTTGACCCTACCATTCCCACAAACTACCGCCCCATTACAACGGTGCCCTTCCTGCTTAAGATACTAGAGAGGGTAACATACACACAAGCTCAACTATTCTTCAAGCAAAATCATCTGCTAGAAATGAGGCAATCGGGATTCAGCCATAAACAAGATCTTTCTGCTGCCTTCGATTTAGTCGACCACAGCACTCTTTGCCAACACCTCAGCCAGCATTTCCACTTTTACCTGGAAGCCACAGCCTGGATACAATCGTTCTTCAGCAAACGCACCACCAGAGCTTTCATAAGCGGGGCTGCAGCTGACCCCATCCCCGCCCTACTAGGTGTACCTCAGGGATCCTGACTCTCACCCACTCTTTACAACACATACACTAGGCCTCTATTCGACCTCCTTCACTCTTTGGGTGTCATCTACACTAACTTTGCAGATGGCACCCATATATTCATCCCGATCACAGGCAGCTATGTCCAGGATACCATCAAAATCAACACGGTGTACTGCACCATTCATAATTGGATGTCCTCACACAATTTGTGTCTAAAGGACAAAGAAAACAAGCTACTTATTGTGGGCTTCCCTTTCCAACTAAAAAACCTTGATTCCTCCTTCACTTCCCTCTGCATTGATGATACCCCCATTCATGTCCTGAAACAAGTTAAAACCCTGGGGTCCACCTTGATGCAGACCTGACGGAGACCAGGCATATCAATGCTCTCGCTTCCCCATGGCCTTCACACCCCCGGCTTATATCTCTAAGCAGACAATTCTTGGCGCCTAGCAACTGGCTCATGCTCGCACAAACATTGATCCTTTCCAAACTGGATTATTGTAACATTCTTCTTATAGGCATAAACATGGCGAGCTGCTCTGGGTCTAAAATGGTTGGACCACATCTCTGCAATTAGATGTAAGTTTCACTCGCTGCCAATCAAAGCATGGTTTGGCCTTAAAACCCCAACTCTTAGCCAAAAGTGAAACTTCTGGTGCGTTCGCTAAGATCTAGCTCGAGCATCTCATTGGTCACCCCTCGCTACAAGAACAAAAGGGCAGGAGGTGCCAGCTTTGGGGTTACCACACCTACTCTATGGAATACTCTCCCCGCCAAGATCAGAAATGAACAATCGTACAGTGCCTTCAAAAAGCTTGTAAAAACTTGTCTCTTTGATAAGTATGGATAATGCAATGCATTGCACTGCCAGTACTCTCTGTTCTTTCCTTCTCTTACTGTTACCAAATGCTTTATACCCCAGGGTTTGGGCATTCCATAAATACAGTGAATATAACAATATATGTATTCATCTATGGGGTTCCTCATTCCTCAGACCTTTAGGCTCAGTAGGGTAGTTCCATTACTGAACAAGATGTGACTATCTTAATAGCTCCAGTAACCCTATGGCTGATTTCCATTACTTCCATTGGTCGCTAAGCTACTGTAGCATGTATTGATCAGGAAGCTTCATACCTTTGTGAAATCTAATAATCTTTTGGACCCACAACAGCCTGCTTTATGACTTGATTCAGGACCAAAATCTGTTCTGGTTCCCTTACTGGTCGACCCTGGGCTGATGGTGGAGCACTGTCAGCTATGAGGGGTAGGAGTTAGACACAGAGGTGGCATGTAGATTGGCATAGACCTTCATTAATAACAGAAATGTGGGTGGGGGGTAGAACCTAACTAACCCTACCTCTAAAAGGGGGTTCCCTGCCTCAACAAAACTAGATAATGAAATGGTCTGTGTTAGTAAAGGTTGCTGTCCTGGGTCCAAATCCTAATTAATCTCTCAAAAGCTACACTCAACATAAGCTGAGAGGGGAAATGTCCCTTGGCTGTCAGCCTGCAGCCCAGCTTTGTAGTTAAAAACATATATTCCAAAAAGGTGTTGAAAAGCAAGTAAAAATTCCACAAAACTCAAGGGGTTGATTCCCTTTCCCCGGTGTCTTTCGCCGGAATCAAAAATTATCAGTGTCTTTAGTGGTCAAGATGGGTCCTTATCTTTAAATGGCAGGTCTGATTCCCGGGCTCGGCGACAAGGAAGGATGGCTTGGACACCTTTTCCAAGCTATCTAGGGGGTCTCAGACCCCTTGCAAGCAGACCCGGGTCCCAGGTACTGCAAGGAGGAAGAATAGCCTAGTTCTTTCTCCCAAGATGTACTGGTCTCCCTCTTAATTGCTGTGGGTCCCAGACCCTATTCTCAGTACCCCCTCCTTGGTCCACCTTCCTGCCAAGTTGGGTACTCAACGTTCTCGTTCTCACTGTTCTCTCTCTCCATGTTCACTTTCACCCACAGTCATGGTTTACTCTCCTGCCCAGGTATCTGAGTGTCACTTATACTTGTAAGCTTCTATTCCTCTTTATTACTGTTCGGGGTGTATTTTCCCAACATGGGTCCCAGACCCCCTTCACTTGATTGCTCTCACAGTTCTCTTTATCTGATCTTTCTTCAAACCACAGCCTTGATTTACTCCCCTTGCCATGGTCTGTGAGTACCACTTACCCATGCAAAGTTGGTATTCCTTTTTGTTACTGTTTGGGATATGCTTTCCTAATATGGGTCCAAGACTCCCGCACTTGGTGTATCTGCCCCAGTGAAGAGTCCTACTGTGCGTCGCTGTGGGCCCTCAACACCCTCTGTGTTTCCCCAACCCTGGGATAAGCCACTCTAGTACCTGCAGGTTCTCGCTGTCACCCTCCTGTTGTTTGCAGGTCTCCTAGCAGCTTCGGCCGCCACTCTGGCTCACAGGGCCTTCCCTGGTCGTCTGTACATCTCCTCTGCGGTGGCTTCTCTGCCCTGCTTTTGCCTCCGTCACCAGCGTGTATCCTTCCCTTTCTCTGTTCTGCCTTCTGCTGCGCGGGCCTTGCAAGAGTGCACCTCTTCCCTGGACACCATCTGCTTTTCTGCTCCGCTGGTCTGCGCGTATGTTGCTATTGTTCTCTTCTCCCTTGGTTTTTGAATGACAGCTGACCAATAGAATCATCCAAAAGACTAGAGCTTGATTGTTCATGATCTTCATGCCTCTGCACTTCTCCCTCATCACAGTACTGATCTTTCGACTCCCTTGTGGGTCAGTGGAGAGCCTCCTCGTCACAATACTGGAAGTGGATATTCACTTAGGAAACTTCTATTCCTCCTTGTCCCAGTTCTTTTTAGGGGCATGCTAAGATGACAACATACGTATGAGCTTATTAGGGAAGGGGTTGTTCTTAGGGTTGCAGGATGGGGGTCTAGGTTCAGGTGATTAGTGGGGATACCCAATGGTTGTCCTTAATTCCACCGGGCGGCTTCCCACCCATGTGATCCTCCCGCTAAGCACCCCTCCCCCAATGGGGACTATCGAGTAGCAGCCTCCCCTCCCTGGCCACATGGGAAGGGGATCCCCCTAGAGAAGAAGGGACGACGTTTGAAGATTTGTCACACAGCCCCAATCCTTTTATCTCTTGACTGACTTCAACACTATCGACCACCAGACCTCCCTCTATGTAGTTTGGGAGAGGCAGGGGATCAATGGGATGGCATTACACTTGTCTCTCTCATTCGGAACTGATAGAGCACAGGAGATAGCCAATTCTCTGTTTCCCATCCCTATAGTACCTCATGGTGTTTCTAAAGGATATTATTTCAAACGTGTCCTTTTCAATGCATATGTACAGCCATGTCAATACTCATGTACTCCCATGGCTTTAGGTCCTTCTCATACGCAGACGACACCCAGATCTTGCTGCATCTCAATGGACACCCGGAGGGAGCAGCATCTGAATTTCGCTGGTACCTTCTTGCAGTTAGTGATGGGATGTGGTGTCTACTTGACTCGGGTGGAAATCTGAACAGGCAGAGCTACTGGTGGTGGGAGTATCCCGTAATAATTGGAACTGTCTCTCCATGTGTATATCACCTAGTCTGGTTTCTTCTGTGAAAAACATTGGAGTTTTAATTGATCAGGGTGTCTCCTTGCTGGTGAATATAGTAGTCACTTCTTCCTTTTACCATCTTAGAGTTCTGGGTAAGATTTTACTCTTTCTTATGGATTGTTTCCTCCCATTAATTCCTCATCTTGGATATTTACGTATTCTGCTTTCCAATCTTGGAAAATCGACTGCAGAAGGCACTGTGCCTGCATCGAGTCGATGTCCCTTCACAGTTACTATTCCCAGGTCCAGACTTGATGTTGCTTACCATATAAATAGTATGCACTGCAACCAGTTGCCTCAGTTCTGCTTTTCTGCATGCATAGCACGTTCTCGGAACGGTTTGACATGCCTATGCGATTCTCTTTGACTAACACAATTCTTTTTTGTGATTCTTTACAATGTCTATGCTGAAAACAGGCTTTAAGAGTTTTATGAACTGTGACTTGAAGATGCCGGTCAGTGATCCGAACAGAACTTGTCTCTGGTTTCTCGACAAACATTATGAAGTCATCAAATGCTGCTCTCAATCGATGACCAGTAAGGCCTAGAAAGAGAGAAGGTTGATGCTCACCCTAGGTGAATCGGTTTTCAAGTCTGTCTTCCACATCTTCAAAGAGAAAATCCTCTGAAGGTAGAAGATCCATCAGAGACAAATCTCCAGAAAGGCCCAAAAAAGACTTTAAGCATTTCAAACGATCGAGATCCAGGAGCGATTCTCATCACTCTTCTTCGTCATCACAGGAGAAATCGAAGAAACAACGCCAACGTTCCTCTTCTTCTGACTCCTCGCCTGAGAAGTGTCAGGTGCGTTTTCCCAATAAGAGCAGTGTCAGGGATGTGGACACTGTGATGACATTTCCAATATCTGTTTATTAAATAATAGGAATATGGCTTATCTTTCGCTGACACTATGAGGTGTTCCCTTCCTAAATGAATAACTAAGGTGCTTGTCAGTCGTGAGGAGATGTCTAAAGGAAAATGTCAGCTGCCTAAAACTCAATCAAAACTGACCCTACCACTTACCTAACAGACTATGGTTAGGAGAATGACTTCCTTCTCCTGATGGTCTATTGGTCTTCTTTATAGAGTTTCTCTTAATATCTCTCTTAACATCCATTTATCAGATAGTCTCTGGTCACCTTATGTACCAAGTCTTTTAACTCTTGCAAGGGTTTTGATTTTTCCCCTATCTTTGTGGGCGGTCTTCCATAGGGCTTTTCTTGAAGGGAGGATAGCTCAGGAGTAACGCACCGGCCTTGGAAGCAAGAGGACACACAGCAACACATGTTTGACTGCCGGGTCCACGCTTTGAAACCTCTGGGTATTAAGTGCATTATAAATAACCAATTATAACAATTATAACCTTCTTTGGTCCTTGGATCCAGGCTATTGGGCCTTGTCTATTCTTGTAAATTACACTCTTAGATGGGATATCTTTTTGTAATGTCTAATATTTTCCCCCTTCTAAGCTGTGGTATCTCCGGCATATCTTTTATCTCAAAGGCTTTGCTTGCCTTTACTTCGTAGTATTTTCTCTCTTCCCGTGGTAATGTTACCCCAGTTTTAATGTACATATTCTCCGGTATACTCAGGGTTCTCCTTCTGAGATTATTATAATTCAAGTTCATCAATTTTACATTCAGCGTTACATCAATTTTACTAGGATGAGTTTTCTTTTCTTGAGATTTTTTTCAATTCATAACGACTCCCCTGGTGCCACTCGGTCCTCCATTTATCCCCATTATCTGTATTCTTAAATCCGTGGCCTGCAGTTGTTCGGTACCAGTCTGTTCCTTCCAGTTCTTTGTCGGCTCGCTCTCGCCGGCTTCCTTTTCTCTTTCTGCTCCACGTTCTGTATTCAGCTACCTGAACAGGTCTTTCAACATTTGGTGGGGTGGTGTCGGCACTGTTGATCGGGCAGCAGGCCCACCATGGAGTCGCAGTGGTCATGACACCACCAATACCTTGTTTCTCCTTTCCTCTGCCTCTCTCCATCTGTGCACACTGCGTCTGTCCCTCATGTTCAGAGTGGATCTGAACTTAGCAGGCTTTGCGATTTGCTCGGCTCCGCCTCCGTCAGGTCTTGCGCTTCCAGGGGGCCTCCCTTGCTGGTTTATGCATCTCTCTCGCTCGCTCTCTCTCTTTCTGCATGTCGTCTCTCTTCAACCTTCTTGTTACAGTTAATTGGAGGTTTTCCCTAGAAGCGGCAGAGCCTCTTTCTTGATAATATTGACATACTTTATTTTTGTCTTCAGCCAATGTTCTGAATGTGGTCGTGCTTTGCATATCAGATTGTCCCATGTAAGCCATCATGTGGCTCTCCCAGTGAAGTTCCACTTGCCCAGACTCCTATGGAGGGTCTTGTGGAGCAGGCTCACCTCCCTAGCCTCAAAGGGGGAGGCTACCCCTTGGAGAGAAGGGACAAATTACCTTGATTAGTCACAAGCCAGTGGTCTGGATACCTACCCTGAGGTTGAATTTGACATGCCAGGTGTCCATTCTCACCCACATGCGGCATGTAAAGTGGTCATGAACAGCGTACTCGAATATTTGCATTGCGTTTGTCCTGCAAAAGGACATTACTCAGGATGATCTTTCAAACATCTTCGATATAGGCCCTCCTAAGGATTCTGTGCTGCCCTTCCATACAGCACTGAAAGAAAACCAATTTTGGATACATGGAAAAAACTAGACATCACTCCAGCTGTGAAAAAGGAGTTGGCGAAGTAGTACAGACCTTCTTCTGTGGACCCTGACTTTCTTTCCAGGCATCCAACACCAGAGTTTGGTGGTGGAGGTGGCTACCTCCACTTCAAAGGCTGCAGTATATCCAACCATCCCTGGATGATAAAAATGATGACGCACCACCAAAGAGAATCTTCTCTTCTGGAAGCATGGCATTAAGAGCTATTAATGCCTCTTGTGCTCGCGCAATATACTCCTATACATTCTGGAATTTAATTTCCAAAGCTGCAGAAATCATTCCTGAAGGTGTGATGAGAGATGGGTTCAATAACTTTATTAATAATGCCAAGTAGGCCTCTTGTCTATCCCTTCAGTCGCGCCTAGATGTACCAGACTGTATTGGCCGATGTATGGGCTCTAGCACAGTGATCAGGAGATTTCTTGGCTGCGCACGTCTGGGTTTGCCCCCGATGTGTACTGGATATGCCCTTTGATGGGTCAATCTTTTTAGACCAAAAGTGGACAACAGTTTAGAAAAGCTGTAAGCTTCAGGCTGCAGCGAAATTCTTAAGAGCAGCCCATTCTTCAGCCGAAACAACACTGCCTTCGCAAGCTTAGAGGGGATTCCTTTCATTATCAGGCTAAAGGACAAAGGAGGATCACACATGCCCCCAGGCAGCAACCTCCGTATATCCTTCTGCCACATCCTGTAAGAGGATTCAATTCAGCACTACAGCCAAGTCAACGCCTAGTCTAGAATACTGAATGAAAACCCTTATTGATATATCTTTATGTCCAGTTCATGCGTTCTGGATGACTACCCCTATATAACACCCCTCTCTTGGAATCCTCCTGACCCCACTGAGCCAAGAAGTAGTTCTGTTTTGCAAGTTTAAAGGTTTATTTAATAATTGAAACACTATATATATATATATATATATCACGCTTTATAATAAATTAATAATTGGATATCACACTTAATCTGGTATGATAAAGATTAACAACGGAGAATCTGGCACTAGCACACTTCTTGATAATCACTAAGGAGTTGACATGAAATGGATAAGATAGCAACAATACTTTTATGGTTTCAAATGGTTACAATGTGGAATGAAATGCAGTAAAGAAAATAACTTGATAGGATTTCAGCAAAGACAATGTAATCACTTTCTTGGAAAATTCACCCCCCCCTTTTATGCAATGCAAGGAAATGGAAGGAAGGCACACAATTCTCAGAAATGCAATTCAAATGTAATTCAGTTCACCCAGCAACTTAGACTACAGACGTTGAAAACACAGGCAAAATGCTTTTATATGTGCTGGCAATAAAGAAAAAAAATATGCTAAAATGCTTTTAATTCCCTCTAGAGGTTCAGGGTGAGTGGTATCTAGTTAATATTAGTCCTGGCTCACTTTAGCAAGGATCTAGGGTGTAACTAGCAGGTTAAACGAATTTTTGGCAACTGAAAGGCAAGCAGCAGCAGATTTTTACACGTGCAGAAATTTGCAAATCGCGGCAAAATTCGCGAATGCGTCTGGCGCGATTACAGAGGAACTACAAGGGCTATCAATATCGTTTTGGGGTCCTATGAAAGCCTAGGATCTCAGCTTCCAGATGAAAGTTACTGCAAGTCTCTAGCACAAACGGTCGCGGAGATATGAGCGATTAAATAAAGGTCGTTTTTCAGATTTGAAATTTTAAAGTTCACAAAGACAAGTGCAGCTTGCAACTAGAAAATGATAAGTGACAGCTTTGCAAATGACAGGTGACAGTTAGGAGGCAGTTCTACTTAGATTTAAATAGGATTGAATTATATTATCTTAACTAAGAGATTGGTTCTGCACAGTTTTCTAGGTACTCACACTATATTTTTGAAATATGCCTTGCCACGGATCTGGTCAGGTTTAGGACTGGACTCTGGTCTCTGCACTTCACAGTGATCTGGGTCTGCTCTCTCTCTGGATTCTGAAGACTGAGGGATTTAAGGTCTGGATCTTTCTGCACAGCTTTCTCTGGAGATTGATGGAGGTAAAGTATGGATTTTCCAGCAGAGCGTCCCGCAGCAAATGGATTTGAAGGTCCCTATCTGTCCTGTCTCTCTGCTTTTATGTGTTTTCTTGTATGGGTGTGTGTGCAGCATCACTAGACCCTACCCCTCTCCACTTATCATTGGCCAAGCTTTCATTTCTCCCCTGATTGGGGGAGCTAAGTTGTGTCAGAGTGATGTCATTTTACAGCCTGTGGAAAGTCCACTCCTCCTGTCAACTTACACACAAATCTAGATTTGAACCAAATACATATTTGCAGAGGTACATATTGTTTTAAAATCATATGCACCCATCATGCATTACAGGAGGTATACCCTGTTCAAACTCTACTCTTCCTGGGAGCTTGCATTCAGAAATGGCAATATTTTGCACTTTTTAACTGGTTTGCGATACCGGACATTACCCCAAATTTACACACATGTGCGCAAGGAGTATGGACATTAGTTGATGAAGTGTCAGATTTTTCACATGCACACACTTTGAGTAATATCCTCTTTTCCGCTAAAACCCCCCTGAACATGCCACCGGTTCTAAAAACTTCTTAAAATGTGGGCAGAAAAATCACAAGAATTATGGTGTCATTTAAATAATTTTCACAAGTCCGTACTATGAGTTATTCATCTTTTTCTAAAACCATATTCTGGCTGTAGAGGTGTGTCTTTTCAGGTCACATGGTACAGAAACCAGTCTTTTCAGTTTCTGCCAAGCTCAGAGACCCTGCCCCTCCCAGCTTCTGCCAAGAGGAAGCTGTTTTACGACATCTGCAATAAAACATTTGCCTGAGTCAGGACAGGGCTTTGTTCAGAGCTCCTGTATTCTGTGGGGGCTCCCCTTAATTCAATTATCAGAGAGATGGCATATCCTTAGTGTGGCCAGCAAAAGGCAGATAGGCCTGGGAACACAGCTGTGACTCAAGTTTCACTCCTGATGGGGGTAGTTGCCAGGCAGAATTCAGTTCCTTAAGCCAGGTTTCAGATAAAATGTCACTTTTTGTTACCCAGTTTAAGTCAAGACAATGTTTACATATGCAGCTAGAATGCTGATTCTAAGTTTAAAACTATGACATTTAAACAATTGCAGCCTATGTGACATTCAGAAATAGGTCACTCATTTCTTTTAAACATTTAGATTTTTAGTGTCTTTCAGTCCAAATTTACTTAAACTGCTGAAATCCACAGCTCAGCCAGTCTTGTTATAAACCTTCAAGTCACTTCAGAATATAACTTTACATTGGATCCACCTCTCAGTATGTCTTTCTTTGACATGTTTTGGGTTCATTTATTCAGTTTTCTACAAAAAAGTAAAATCTGGTGGTTTTAAAACGCCGGCTTTTGGATAGTGGTGAGTACTGGTACTGCACCGCTTTTTGGGATTTAAGAAAATGAATTCTCCACAGTTATGGGTTTGCTTTTGGCAATCAGCATTGCCATTCCCAATGGTTTCAGCCTACTGTGTGGGTAGTCCAATGGTGGTTTTAGGCAGTGTCCTCCTGTGCCCATAACATTGGGAAGCTCTGGCCATCATGATGTTTTCATGTCAGTACTGCACAGTTTTGAGGTAGGGCTCGGATGCATGGGTAAATACATCCCACAAGCCCCCCTCTTGCGATGGCCATTCTATTTCACGAATGGGACTCGCAAGACCTGGGATGTTTCCTCATCTTCTTCCAATAGATGGCACAGTTCAGCATCTTTTTCTCCATCCGGTACTCATCGATCGGTTCTCCTCGCCGGTCCTGATGGGAATATTGGGCGGTACCCCGGGCCCATTGCGTCTCTGCTCCCGGTCTCCGGATCGTCGTCCATGTCCCGTCTTCAGGTTTTCTTTCTCCTAGGACGACAAAGGACGAGCGGCAATACCTATTCATGGACATTTCCACCACTGTTGAGATAGTGGGGCAGCATATGCATTTCATCATAACGAAACATGACATTCTTATTTTGAAAAAACAAACAGTATAACTACGAGACGGTTTCATGCAAATCACAATATTTTAGAGACTAGATGTGGTATGTTTTATGGTTGGAACTGAATTAGTCTGAGACAGTACCCGCTAGGATTCCAGAGGATTCCTCCAGTTGTTGCAGAGTGTGCCTGGGATGGCAACATTTCAACTGGTTTATGTGGACCCACTTGTCTTCCCCCGCTGCCAAAGGACCTTTGGGGATGTGGATTTTGTAGGCCACAGGGGAGATCTTGTCGATGATCTCAAAGGGTCCCTTCCATGTAGGCAAAAATTTTCGCTGTTTGGAATGGTTCCTTTGGAAGTTGTATAGATAGACCCGGTCTCCCACCTGATATTCCTTCCTGGAAGTTTTCAGGTCATAGTGGGTCTTCATGCTATCAGCTGATCTTTCTAGATTCCGCTGAGCGTAAGCAAAAGCATGTTGGAGGTGTTTCCTTAAATTCTCCACATACTCATGAGTAGTGGAGGCATTTATCAGTGTCCTATAGAGTAAATGCTGTGGAAGCACCATCTTGCGTCCAGTCATCAACTCAAATGGTGACATTTTGGTTGCAGATGAAGGGGTAGATCTGATGGCCATTAGGACCAGAGGTAATCGGATATCCCAACTTGGCCAGAATCTGCCACAAACTTCTTTAATATGCTCACAATGGTTCGGTTAGATCTCTCTACTGCCCCAGAAGAAGCTGGTCTATAAGCAATATGCAGCTTTCTCTTGACCCCCAGTATCTCCCACATCTTTGTCATTACTTCACTGGTGAAGTGGCTACCTCTGTCTGACTCAATCCTTTGAGGTAGACCAAAACGGGAAAAGATGTGGTTAATCATCAAGGCAGCAGCCGTTTCTGCCTTGCAGTTTGGGGCTGGGAGACATTCCACCCACTTGGTAAACAAGCATGTCAGAGTCAACATGTACTTATTCCCCCTAGCAGAGCGAATCACAGGGCCTACAAAGTCGATTTGTAAATCTGACCAAGGCAGTGTCATCCCCCGCTTTTGGAGAGGCGCACGGTGTGTGAGGGATGATGGCTGAAATTGTGCACACACAAGACACCCCTTCAAGTATTGGTCGAGGTCCTGCCCCATGTGTGGCCAGTATGCAACCTCTCTTAAGATTTCCAATGTTGTGTGAAACCCCCTATGACCGGCGGTGGCCGCATCACGGGCGTGACTTAACATCAGGCTTCGGAATGAGGTAGGAACCACCCACTGATCGTGGCCAGCTTTGGATTTCCTTACCAGCAAACCATCTTGGATTCGGAACATTTTTGGACATTTCATCAACACTCTTAGGTCCTCTTTCCCAATGTAATCGGTATCCGTCAGGGGAAAGTTCTCAGGGTCCTCAAGGTGCTGGTAAAATTTACCAATAATTGGATCCCCCTTCTGAGCTGTAATCAAATCAGCATCAGGGGTCTGTCTCCTTACTCCATTGTGCAATTGAAAGATCGTTGTGAGCATTTGTCTGGGACCTAGTGATAGCAGTGACCTGGATTTCCCCCAACAGGGACTCAATCTCAATTAGATCCCCTTGGATGGCCCCGGTTTTGGCCAGCTGATCAGCAAAGTCATTTCCAGTTTTGTCTGGTCCCTCTACTTTGGAATGACCCTTGATCTTTTTCCAATAGATGGTCATCTCATTCGAGGTGACCAGATCATCAATGTTTTGGATCAACTTCCCATGTTTCAAGGGTTTGTTGTTAGCACATAACATGCCTCTGGTTTTCCAATTAACCAGGTGCTCCACGAACCCGTTCCGTACATAATCCGAATCTGTGATTATGACCAGTTCGTGGAGTTGATGCTGGACAGCAGTGAGGATGGCCTGATGCACAGCCATCAATTCTGCCACCTGACTACTTCGGGGACCAATTTTGTATCCAGCAGAGGGTTCTGGGGACTCATTCACCCATGCATTCCCTACGCCAGCCACCAGTTCTTTTTCCCCGTTGTTGTCAACATGGTAAGAGCATCCATCCACATAGACAGTGGGCATTCCCTCACACTTGTCCTCTTCAAAGACTTTGTGGGGGGAATTAAGGTATGCCTCCATGTTGTCCTTGATTTTCAGACTTTCGTCCTCGAGACAGTTTTCTCTGGCACAATCATGCAAGTCAGCCAGACCTTGCGCGAGGGGACTCTTCTTGTTTTGGCCATATCTGACCTCCACAGGAAAGCCTTGCATTGACAGAATCCAGGAAGTAATTCGGGAATTACTCACATTTCCAGCCCGGATTCTGTCACTTTGGAGATATTGCAGAGGCTGGTGTGGAGTCTCCACTATGATGTGTTCCCCATGGATAAACGGGCGGTAATTCTTCAATGCCCACACCGTTGCCAGGAGTGCCTTCTCACAATCGTTGAATTTTTCCTCCACAGAGGATAAAGTTTTGCTCGCATAGGATATTACTTTATTGACCTGGTCATGCTTTTGGTATAATACTGCCGTCAAGCACGTATTAGAGAACCCCGTCTCCAGGAAGAACTCCTTGTTTCTGACAGGGTAAGCTAGGCAAGGCGCTTGTGAGAGGCTTCTCTTGAGTTGTCTTACTGCCTCGGCTTGTTCTGGACCCCATTCCCACTTGACCCCCCCCTTCAGGAGATGAATCAGGGGTCTGGTGATCTCTGCGTAGCCCTCAATGAACTTTCTGCTGTAATTAGTCAGTCCAAGGAGGCTCCTTAGTTCTCGCAGAGTTGTGGGGTCTTTCAGTTTCTGAAGTGCTTCCACTTTCTTTTCCTGGGGACAGAGACCCTGAGGAGTAATCTCATGCCCCAAGAAATTAACACGGGTTCTACACCACTGTGCTTTCTGAAAGGAAAGTTTTGCTCCGGCGGCCCTCAACTGGGTCAGAACATAACGGATCTCCGCTATGTGTTCCTCCACAGATGAACTTTTGATGAGGACATCATCTACATAAGCCAGGTTACCCCTCACACCCAAGTCGGGCATGGCCTTGTGGAGAAAAATGTTGAATTCATTACCGGAGTTAAGGTATCCGAAGGGAGTCCGGGTCCATGTGTACTGCTGGCCCCCAAAGGTAAAAGCCAGTTTGTATTGGTCCTCCCTACTGACAGGCACGGTCCAGTATCCATTGGTCAGGTCTATTGCTGTGAATACCTGTGACCCCTGGATCTGGGCCAGCCCTTGGTCAATGTAGGGCAGAGGCCATCGGGAAGTATGGACCCGTTTGTTGAGCTCCCTAAGGTCAGCACAGAGTCTCCACTGGCCGTTTGGCTTCAATATTCCCAGCACCGGATTATTGAAGGTGCTGTGGACTGGACGGATTATTCCCCTGGACTCAAGGTTCTTAATTATTTCAGTAAGGGACTCCATGGATGCGAGAGGCAAACGATATTGCTTCACAAACACTGGAGTCATGCCAGGGTCCGTGGGGATTGTTGTTGTGTGGATGTCGGTGCGGCCACAGTCATATGAGTCTACCGCAAAGAGATCTTGGAAATCCAAGAAAACTTGTTTCAACTTTTGCTTTTGTTCCAGAGTCGCACAGGCGTCAGCTAGGTTGACTCTCTCTTCCACCATCTGCCTGAAGCCTGGAAAGACTTCTGGTTTGGCTATCTCAGCGGCCTCCTCCAGCTGGGTGGAGAAGTCCCTGGTCAGAGTGCTGATTTGGACTGGAGGCTTCAGGTGGGAAAGGCAGCCCTCATGGACCTGGAAAATCACCTCATCCCTCCTGAAGTCACAAGTCACATCTTCCTTACCATAAGGGCAAGAAGTGTACACCAGGAAGTTCCCCCCCATGCCGGGTAAAAATCCTGTCTGGTGTTGTATTGTCATCACTGTCACTGTCAAAGCAGTCCTTGGGGATTGGCCCTAACAGTTCATTTCCAAGATCAATGGAGAAATGTCGGTCATCAACCGCCATTCCAATAATGGTGCCTGCGGCTAGAGTAATACTCTTTAAGTCGCTGTTATCCACCTCTATTGGAATGGTGTCATGTTCTATGTTGACTAATGGAGTTGGGTTTACCCCCAACCCTTGCTGTTGGAGAGAAGCGTTTAGATGTATGTAAGCATCAGGGTTTTGCAAATATTGTCCTCTTTTAACTTTCACTTCCAGGGAGAATTGTCGGGTCCTTTCTAGGATGGTGACTTTCTCTTTAACCTGAAGTTCAACTGCATAAGGTAGCAATTGAGCTGACCTAAATGCTTTTTCTGGATCATCAAAGCCCATGGGATTATCCGCTAATCGGGACCAAGCTTTGAAGTTTATTAGGTCCAAACTAATGGCAAAGCGATTGAGAATGTCACTGCCTAAGTAAAAGGCGGCAGGGATGTCTCGCACGACCCAACAATTGTGGACTATGCTCTTGTTGCCAATGGAGATTTTGAGCATACACCTGCTTGGCAGGAGATGTTTGGAATTAGGTGCTTCCAGGTCCATTTCCCATTTGTCTATCAGTTTGAATGTTGGAATGGCTGGATCTTTTGGGAGTTGGCGGAACATGGCTTCGCTGATGAAGCTCTTACCGTTGTTCACACACACTCGAGCGAGAACAGAGTCCTTCCCATCATTTAACTGAACAGGGATGAACAACTGCTCTCCAATTTGCTGAATATCAGCCAGGCTCTGAGCTGATTTCACATCTTTCTGGACTATAGGAGTGGGAGTTTCAGATTGTGGATTAGTAAAGAATCTCAGAGTGTTTCTTTCCAGCGTGGAGTACCACTTTAGACTGGAAGGAAGGTTGATTTTCAGAAATAGAGAGGACCCCCCATCACCAGTCTGTTGTCCTACTGCTATTACTGTCACGTCTGGAATTTGGCTATTCTGGCAGTGAAATTCTACTTGGTCGGATTTTTGTTCAACCATGTGGCAGGTGCCGTTTAAACTAACATGGTTGACACTCTGTTTTAATTTTATTGGTCGGCTAGTCTGGGTCCAGAGGACCTTGTTTAGGCAATCTATTAGGGGTGACAACCTCCTCAGGTCATTCCCTAGTAAACAAGGGGTGCCCTCTGGAGTCACAACTATGACCGGGTGTTTCAACTTGTGTCGCCCAATTTTAATGTCCAAGTCTGCAGTCCCCTCGACGGGAATTTCCTTCCCATCAAAGTTCTGCAGTTGTCCAGGAAGTGAGGTGAGAGGAATTTGGTAATTCTCTCCCCTTCCTGCATTCAGTTCGTCAAAGGCCCTTCTGGACAGAAGGGTAGCTTGAGATCCAGTGTCCACCAGTGCCAAAATTGTACCCTGCCCCTGTACTTGTACCGGGGCATAGTATCTTCCCTCCTTCTCCTCAAGGGGGCACAGATAATGTACATTTTTGGACAACTGGTGGGCTAATTTTCTGGTTTTGGACATCGCTAGCGAAGAGATTTGGGCAGAATTCTGTGGAGAGCCTTGGGAATCTGAAAGAAAAATTTGGCAACTGGAGATCAGAGCCATTGTGGGTTCCCCTAGCTCCGGTTCTGGGCCGCCCCCCCCTTTTTGGAGGCAGTCACCAGGATGGGTTTGAACCAGGGGATTTTCTTGCTGTTGGTTCTGGGATGAGATGGTGGGCGGCGGTAGCTCAGTCTCCCCATCTCCCCAGTCTGGATTTGCATCCCTAGGGACCCATTTGTCTTTGGGAGGAGTTCCCCCCTCTCTGAAGGAGAAGATCCTTTTCCCAGGATCCTCTGAGGATCCCTCTCCCTCAAATTGGAAGATCTGTACCTCCTCCTCAAACTGAGTCTGTTTGGGTCTTTTGTTTCTCCTACCCCCCCTCTGCTCCTTAGGAGGCAGACTTTCAGGGGCAAGAGATTTTGTTTCCGGTTCCTGGGTTTCCAGGGGCGGTTTACAAGTGAGGAAGGAAGCTTCCTCCAAGGCTTTACACCCCCCTTCCCTTTGTGCCTCCTCCCTGGGAACCGGTGAGTTATCGGGGTGCTGCCCCCGTCATTGTTCTGGGGCACCAGGTCCAGAGTTGGGTGCGTTCTGCGTCGGCATGCCGATCTGAGGGTTCTGCTGAGCCCTCAGTATGTGACCCAGATCCCGCGCCATGTTTTGAACCTGGCGCTCTAACTGGGACACCCGCTCAGGCTGATACGGGGCCCTGTTTTCTCCCCTGGGCTGATCCCGGGAAGGGTAACTATCCCTTCTCTGGTAATAACCCGGATTGGGAAGATTTGGGTACCCCTCCACCCTTGGCCTCCCCTCTCCCGGATTAGGTTGTCGGGGCTCAGGGAATTGGGGAAAGAAGGATGGATGATTTTGGGGTTGGAAGTTGGGTGGATACCTGGGGAAAAAGTTCTGCCCAGGATTTGGAGAATTTCTGCCCTCCGGTGGGAAGTTAGGAGGGAAGTTCCCTGGGTTAGGTGCTTGGCTGGATCCCCCCCTTGGGCTGGAGGAGTCCACACATAACCCAGGATGGGTCGACTTCCCTTGTAACGGGGACTTACATAATCAGGAGAGCGAGGGACCCCATTTGTGGGGTCGCCTCCCTGGCTCCCTGTCTGTGACTGGCCCGAGGACCTTCTGGGCCTAGCATTATTAGGTGCAGGTAGGTTTTTAGGCCCCCCCATCTCCAAATCTAAAACGGGGGTGACCTTTACCTCTGCCACCTGGCAGCAGCAGGGGTGCTGTTGGCTTTGGGGTTTTTCTGGGCATTACTTTTGCTATCTACCGGTTTCTGCACCTCATAGATCCGGGTAGCCTGTTCAATGACCCAGTCTAAAGATCTTTTCTCGTGAAAATCCCTCACGAGCTGGGTCATTATGTATTTGGGCAAGGCATGAAAAAATGTATTAATGAATTCTCTACTGTCTGTGCGCACCCTTCTGGTGGTCTGCGCAAAAAAGCACGTTTCAGTTCTTGCACAAATTCTTGTGGGGCCTGATCCTCCCCACATTGCAAATTGTAGGCTGCCTTGCGAGCCTCTTGAGGATTTCTATGAATGGAAAAATGTTTCAAGATGGCCGCCTTATAGGTGGACCATCTTAAATGATTTTGGTCCTCCAGCCCCGCAAAGAAACTGGAGTATTACGGGGAGAATGTCCACTTTACATATTGAAAACAGCTTTGGCTGTCCTTCAAATGGAAAGTCTCCATCATTTGCTCAAACAACTCTAAGTGCTCCCAAACAGAATACTTAGCGTTCTTATGGTAAGGCGTGATGACGCTCCTGATCGCCTTAATCTGCTTTAAGGGGTCTTTAAGCAAGGCCCTTTTTGCCTTACTGGCCCTTTTGGTTCGGGTAACCCTGGTCCATTCATCTTCTGACTCAGAGGCACTGCTCCCAGAGGTTCCTGCCTGTTCTTCCAGGTTTTCCCGGATTCTGCGAGCCTGGGAATGGCTGGCAGAATGTGGGGACCTGGTCGCCTGTTTCCTGTGGTGCTCAGAGGAGTCCTCAGATCCCTCCTTGCTGCCAGGATTTGCTGGGTACCCCCCCCACTGACCTAACTGGGCACAGGTTTTCAGGATGCCCTTAAGGGGCCTACTCTCCTGGGGTTCCCCACTGAACTGTACTGTACTTGGGTGCCCATACCCGGATGCCCACCCCTCCATTCCTGAGTGGTACTGGCATATGAGCCCCATACTTTTAGCTGGATAGTAATCTGCCATCCCTGTGGCCCTGTGCTCATGTGCGCCTGGGGACATGGGGGTGGTAGAGTCCAGGGACTGGGAGAGATGAAGGCCCCTGGTGTTAGGGCTCCTGAGGTTATGCTCATGAGTCTCCCTCTCCCAGCGAACCTCATCTCTATCCGCCCCTGCTCCCTGTTGCAATGCAAGAGCCCGCGCCTTCAGTTCCTCAGTTAAGGCCTTACTAGACTCTATCAGTCTCTCCTGCATCGCTACCTGTTGTTGGAGCCGATCATTGTGTTGACAGAGGGCCTCATTTTCCCTCTGTGCTTCCTGGTTGGTCCTGGAGAACTGGGCCAGTCTTTGCTGCAGGAGGTTTACCTCCTGAGTCCCATCCCTACTGGCCTGCTCCTTTCTTGCCAGAGCATCTTCCACCCTTCTGGTGTGCTCTACCAAGTTCTGGTTTTCTTTTTGGAGGTCACCCAGCCCCTGGAGGGCCAGGTGATTTTCTTCAATTTCCTTTTTTAAGTGGCAGACTTCCTGGCCTAAAGTGTCTCTTTCCTGACTGAGAGCCTGCATCTGTGCTGCCAGGTCATCCCTCTGTCGTTGAAAGGCACCAGCTTTTTGGCGCTCCTCATCAAACTCTGCCTGGGTATCCAGGTCTTTCAGAATCAGTTTATTGCTCTTCTCTTTCTCTCTATCTAGCTGGCTTTGCAGGGTGACTACCTGCTCCGCGCATGCCCTGTTGAAATTGATCTGTTGCTCCAACTTTTTCTGGTTCTGCAGTAAGGAGTCCAAACTGTCTTGGTGCTCCTTCTGCAGGGCCAGAAATCTGGTATCCTGGTCTGTCTTTTCCTGTTGTAGGATGCCCATATCCTCTTTTATTTTAATGATATATTGCCTACTATCATTTTCTGACTCCTGGCTCCTCTGCAGCCTCTGCTCAGAAGAGGCCAGATCAGATCGGGCCTTCTCTACTGCCATCTGTTGCCTATTTGCCAGATCTTGGCTTTCAGTGCATTTATCCTGCATGTCTCCCATATATAGGTACAGGTATGCTGCTATCCTGGCAATCTTATTGTGTTCATCTTTGGCTTTAGGAGCCATATATAGTTCACTCAGGGCCACATGTAATGGACCCTGATCTCTCCATAGGTCTGACCCTGTTTCAGTGACCTGTCGCTTGATGGCCTGCAACCAGGCATCCTGGCCCTGTTCAGTCCATTCACTTCTCACAAATAGTTTATGTAAGAGGTGCTCTCTGGCTATTTTCATGTCTACTAAGGTCGTCATTCTAGAGATTGGTCTCTGTCCTGACTTACAGAAGCTTGTATTTTATTTTTGCAAAACAGACCTTTTCCTAAGAGCGTTCCTATGAGGAGTGCTTTACAGCGTAACACAGCGTGGTGATCCGACCGGATATGTGTATCTGGTCAGCTGGCACGCTGTATTAATCTGCACAAATGGTAGATCTAACCCAAACGTCCGGCACAAGCCCCCAATTTGTAAGAGGATTCAATTCAGCACTACAGCCAAGTCAACGCCTAGTCTAGAATACTGAATGAAAACCCTTATTGATATATCTTTATGTCCAGTTCATGCGTTCTGGATGACTACCCCTATATAACACCCCTCTCTTGGAATCCTCCTGACCCCACTGAGCCAAGAAGTAGTTCTGTTTTGCAAGTTTAAAGGTTTATTTAATAATTTAAATACTATATATATATATATCACGCTTTATAATAAATTAATAATTGGATATCACACTTAATCTGGTATGATAAAGAATAACAACGGAGAATCTGGCACTAGCACACTTCTTGATAATCACTAAGGAGTTGACATGAAATGGATAAGATAGCAACAATACTTTTATGGTTTCAAATGGATGCAATGTGGAATGAAATGCAGTAAAGAAAATAACTTGATAGGATTTCAGCAAAGACAATGTAATCACTTTCTTGGACAATTCACCCCCCCTTTTATGCAATGCAAGGAAATGGAAGGAAGGCACACAATTCTCAGAAATGCAATTCAAATGTAATTCAGTTCACCTAGCAACTTAGACTACAGACGTTGAAAACACAGGCAAAATGCTTTTATATGTGCTGGCAATAAAGAAAAAAAATATGCTAAAATGCTTTTAATTCCCTCTAGAGGTTCAGGGTGAGTGGTATCTAGTTAATATTAGTCCAGGCTCACTTTAGCAAGGATCTAGGGTGTAACTAGCAGGTTAAACGAATTTTTGGCAACTGAAAGGCAAGCAGCAGCAGATTTTTACATGTGGCAACATTATTTGTTTTTAAATGCACACCAGAACGAGGCTCTTACTCCAGGATGCCTATTGCCATACAATTCTTAAAAGGGCTGACAAACGCATTCCCACCAGTCCCTTTTCTGGTTCTGTGCTGGGATTTGAACCTGGTACTAACCTTTTTTAATGGGAGCTCCATTTGAACCTCTCCATTAAACTCATCTCCGGTTATTAACCTTGAAGTCTGTCTTTTTAGAAGCCAGCACTTTTGCTCAGAGTGAGTGAGCTACAAGGCTTGCCATTCAAATCACCATTTACTATTTTATCCAAGGACAAGGTAGTTCTGAGGGTTCCTCCCTCCTTCCTTCTAAAGATGGTATCTACATTTTCTCTGACACAGAAAATACACAGACTTGACCCGAAAAGGGCTATTAGCTTCTACATTTCTAGACTGGCAAATGTCAGACAGGATGATCAACTATTTATTTGTTACACCGGTCACATGTTAGGCCAAGCCGTGATCAAGCAAACTCACACATTGGTTCATCCTATGCATTTTGTTTTGGAGTGCTACTCCATTGCTGGAAGAGTTGTCTGAGAACTTCCACCACGGGGGTTGCAACCACTTCGGCTTTCTAAAGAGCTGTACCAGTGCACAACACTTGCAATGCTTCAACCTGGTCTATACTCCATGCTTTTTCAAAGCATTACTGCTTTGCCACACTGTCGGGCCAGGACGCTCGATTTGGATGAGCGGTTCTGTGCAATATTACGTTCTAATCAAAATGATATAAAAACCCACTTCGGATGTAGCCAATAACGCTAAATCAAAATATCTTGAGAGAATAGACCTGCGCCGTGCCTCAGCTAGGTTTCCCTTGATAAACAATTGTGCAAATGGATGGGAAAAAACTACAAAAGACTGAACAATTGCACCACGTAACAGGCACCACTCACCAAACGAAAACCAGCGCTGCCATGTTCACGTGCCGGGGCTAACGCGCTGCTGGGCTCTAAAATCTCACCCAAGCTATCGCGATTCATGGGAAATGAAGTTTCCAATGAGAGCGGTCTCTAAATGAACCTGCAAGTCCCTTCGTGGGTACTTCGGGGTGCTGTGATAGGTGGTCAACTTTGCATAGTCCTACTGCAACACTGTACCCTGGGGCAAATGTGCGCTTTCCAGCAACCCCTTGCCACCTGTAATCTAGAATATGAAAAGATCTGTGCTCGCCATGTGGGTGATAATCTGCAGAGGAAACATATTCCCCATTAGAACAATGTTATGGAACAAATATCTTTTATACTAGTGATTCAGAATGTTTTGTTCGTACATGGTATTCCTGTTTTTGGCAAGTGGGCTTCATGTGGCTTTTGGTTCTCTAATTCTAGAAACACTTTTTGCTGTACAGTGCGCCTTTATAAATGATTTATCAATAAATTGTAAAAGGCAGACGGACAATGTTGATTTTATTCTAACACTGGATTTCTAAAATTGTTTATCCTTTAACACACACAGAAGGCAACATCCTATCACCATACTTTACACGGTTGCGGGGTAGCCTTTTATGCCTCATGTTTTGACCAGTTTTAAATGTAATGTAGTCTGCGCTTCTAATTATTTGGTCATAGTTTTTTCGAATTGCAAAATGGGTTATAGAATCCTCACGTTAACCTGTGACGGCAGTTGCTTAGTGCTGTACTGATTTGCCGAATGAATGAGTGGAATAGTTACATTGTTATGGCTTGCTTTAAACAGTCTCCCCTTCCCAGTTTGCTATCTCATCTTCTGTCAAATTGAAATGTATGGTACAGTCAAATAGCAAGCTTATAATGTTGGTATCGCTCTTCACAAGTGAAAAAGATAGGATATGTTTTCAGGAACGTTAAGGCATTGTTCTTTCCCACACAAAGCAAAGCTTCTCTGTCAACCAAATGTTACCATCTGCAGGTGTGCATGGTGGCTAGTATTGCATTGGGAGAGAGTTATGGGAATAATCTTATCGAACACTGAAGAAAATGTCACTGCTTTGAAACGTAACATTGTAAGAATAAGCATCTGTTTAAGAACTTATGTTTACATTGGTTTATGTCACATTTAACATAGATGCATAATGTGTTGTAAATTAATAGACCATTTTAGGAAATTGGGCCCTACTGTTATCCATCTCTGAGTTTCTGTTTAGATACCTGGACATGGCGAAATGTGAGATGCATGAAAACTGCACAGAGTCGAGCAGTGTCTTGTGAGGTGCAGTGTGTGCAGCAGCTCCTGATACTTGGCTGTGTGATTCCAGTATTTTCTCCAGCTCTACTGAAGAAGGAGGAGCCATCTACTCAAAGACTTGTAGCTACCACAGAGCGGATTCGGTGTCGAGCTGTCGTGTGAGTCTTCGTGCGGCGTCGGGAGGTGAGGGAGAAATGATACTGACATAGCAGGAGAAGTTTTCAACTGCTCCTCCCGCCTGACGCCCCTTTCGTGCAATGAAAATCGGCATTGTATTTCTACTACGTGCTTGCTTTACCGGATCCTAACATTTTGCAGGTGAACGTAAAGGCAGAAGAGGAGGCAGAAACTATTATCAGGTAAGATCCAAGGCAGTTTTACTGTGAAAACAGTTTGCTGACTTTTGCCCGCCCGTTCCAATTTGCCCCTGCTCAAGTTAGGTATTGGTGTTGATGTAAACGTTACTGTGGTCTGGGGATTTTGGACAGTCTAACAAAGTTATGCCAAGCTCAGGCCCTTTGACCCGACAAAAATCACGACGTGGCAATGACACTGGTTCTTCCACTGACGTTGGAAAGTGGACACGGAAGTGGGACAGGTATTCTCACGAAGGAATGTACAGAGAAGGACTGTTCGATTACAACGATGTCGGAGAAAGTGCACACCAACAATGTTGACACAGAGGCTATCGAAAGTGTCGAGCCAGAAAACACCAGCGTCCTACCAACAGATACCGAGTAAACATGGCTGAGTGCCAGAAGCGGCACTCATGATAGGCTTGCCAGTGAAGACTTTACCAATTTAGCAGTTGGAGAGATCCAATTAGCTGTCCTCAGTGATGTTTTGTTTACACATTTGGATAGACAACCGGATATACAATCCGACCGGAGGAACAAAATCAGTGACATCACAGATGCTGAGTTGATCGAGATCAGATTGCAAAATGAGGATTGTGCTAGGGGAGCTGGAATACACATCGAAAAGGGGGCAGGTGGTGAATAGCTCGAGTCACCACACTTGGTCCCTTACAGCTCCAATCAAACTTGTTGGCATCGGCAAGACTTCTATCGAAAAATCAACACCACTAAAAGACACTACATTGACCAACGGGATCACCGGCCGCGATACCCAGTGTGTAATTGGAAGAAAACCAGAGGTGCAAACAAGACTCATCAATCACTTAAATCAACGTTCAGAGACAAGCAAGCTGCTGGGAAATGGAGAGCCCAGGCAAAGTGTAAGTCAAATGCTGACAACGTCTACCACAAGTGCATGTGAAAGAATATGGTTGACACAAGCGTGCACGGAAGTGGCAAGCTGTTCTTTACCCAGTGAAAATTATTTTCCCCAAAGAAGAGCAAATCATGCAGGAAAGTGTGGCACTCACCAATTTTCACAAACATTGACTCATCTACTACGAAACAACCAGTCTGTAACATTATGTTCAACCCCACCTGGAAATCATGGAGACCTTGCAATTCGAGAGGCTCGGCTAGCCTGATGTCTAAAAGCTGATTTTGCTCGACGCCAGTTTCAACAAAATGAGTGGGGGAGTCCCACGAGGCGAGAGGCCTGACACATACACAAAGCACTCAAACCAATTGTTCCTGGATATTCTAAGAGGGGGGCGGTGATGAACGAGATGAATCTTGGTCTTCTGAGATGTTCCCCAACCAAATGGAACAGGTGGCATTGGCAATGCAACTTGGCCGACAAGTGAGTCACCCAATTAAACAAGTTGACGTTCAAAATTTGCTACAGCAGGATCTTGATTAGGAACACCTTGAACAAAGTCATGACGGACAATCCCTGCCAAATGTAGAGCAAATTTAACTTAATACAGAGGGGGGAAAGAAAGTTATGAATGAGGAATTACACAAACTGCGGCGCCGGGGCAGCTCTCAGCGGAACACGGGCTGCAAATCTATAATAATGTGATGGCTGCAACCTCAACAGCCATGTTGCCTTTCATGAAGCTATATGACACATTAAACAAGTCTATTTGTGATCAGACTTCATTATTAGGCTCATTAAATGCCAAAAGGTTCACACTTGAAGCATTCACGACACATATTCAAAAAAGGCTTGACTTCGAAGCATAGGCCTTGTTAAGATGGCAACACAGACTAAGGGACCTTGCACGCCAAGAAATGGAGGGAAAATCCGAGCTCATAGAAGCAGTACTCAACTGCACTAAATGGTTACGCCATAACCCTCCACAGTCTTTGCCGACCAGCAAAACAATCCAATGTCAGTGTGAGAGGAGTCCAAAGCGAGTACAAAGAAAGCAGGTCCGTTTGAATTCAAATACAATTAACATCACTGCGACTCCTTGCCAACATCAACAAACCAAGAGTAAACAAGGCAAGACATTGTGTAAAGCACGCTCCAAACCTCCAGAAGTGCAGCTGGCCACAATAGTTTAACTGCAGTTACCACAACAGAGAAATATGGAGCCCTACGCAGAGGCTCTGTCGACTCAGATCCCTCAGTAAAAGGCCATTTTTACAACCCCAAAGCAAACCCAAGAGAAAGCCTCTACTACTGAGAGTGCAATGGGTGATAAAAGAAAGGAGCACACAAAGGTGGCACCGCCCACTGATTTTACTGAATTGTTGAGCCAAACCTCTAGCTTCGATATTTTTTCTAATCGACCAAGAGTTACCTTTGAAAAAGAGAGTTGCAAAAGGCTCATAGACGGGACTGCCACACTGAAGAACTCACAAACGCAAGGTGGTGAACAGAAAAAGAAAATCGAACGACTCAAGAGTGTTTATTTGTAATTTAACCACTCCTACGCTGCTAGCCCTATTTAACAGAAAATCCAATAATGGAAAAGCGATGGTAATTTCTGAGGAAAAGGAAATCGGAAATTGCAAAAAATCAATAACATTACAGTCGATGGGTAGCCCTAAAAAAGACGGAAGGTGGATGACGGTGATTCTGACGATGCCCAGTCAAACACATCGGACGAGTTGATGAATCGATCTACTTATTCAGTTGATTATGATAACTCTGTAAATTGTATGGACGACACTGCAAATGAAGCAAGTACATTTGATAACCAGATTAGAGGCCTGCCTCTGCAGCAACAGCGATTGAACCCAAGCATGCAGGTTCAAAGTAAGACCCACGCTGACAGTGCAGTGCCGTGTCCACCAAGTTCAAATTGTGACTGTGCACCAGAAAAATGTACTGATGTCCAACACATGACTCTTTATAGTTCAGCAGAAGTGAATTCCCTAAATCTTAATCCCAAGCTAGCATCGGCGCAAGCACAAGGTAAAGAAACAGTGAGGATATTGCCCATGGCCCAGAATCTCCAATCTAAAAGATCAGTGTGCAAAATACAAATAGAAAATATCACCGGTACCAGAAATGAGGTAAATCTGAACAGATATAATATTCTCAAATTGCTACATTCAGTTCCATCGTTTCGTATAATGACGACGAATAATATTGATATTGTGGAGTACGTATCCGAGTCTCGCTCTGATTGGGTGATACTACATACCCATTCATCTCTGATTGAAAGCACTCTACTTACAGCTAGTGAGGCGATGCTATCCTTTGGATACAAAATAACTGTTTAAAGGCATGAGTTAGGACCGTGGTACACAAAGAGGGCAAACAAAAATTGAACCCTGACCAACGGGAAGCAGGAGCCATCAAAAGAATTCTGTCCGAAAAAAGAAATTGGTCATTCCAGCGATAGGATACATCACAACTGGTGCATAAGGAACATGCTCTCATCTCCCGGAAAATGAGAGGGTTTACGCATTTGTTCCAGCAAGGTGGCTTGGACAAAAATCACTACTCATTAATATGTCTACAAGAGACATGGTTACGAGACTCCGCTACTTGTGATGCTACTCTGTTCTTCTAAATCCGGCTGGGAAAAACCAACAAGGACGCCCCTTTTCTGGCTTCCTGACACTTTTTAAAAACAACACAGAGTGGCAAATTGTGGAAACTGTAAATCCTAATCTTTTTGTGAAAGGCACCACCATAAACTCTGTTTCCAAGAACAACATGCCCCCATACCTGTTAATTATTAACACGTATTGGAATCCAGTGATAACACACGACTATATTTAATCAATTATCCGCTTAATTGATGACAATATCTGCCGTTACATAGATTTATCAATAGTAATATGTAGCGACTTGAATTACAGCTGGTTGGATGGGAAAGGGGTGTTTAAAAAAAAACAGGTCTGAAATCAGGAAGCAAAGATGTCGACTGATGGCGAAGTTGGTCACATGCAATGAAAGCAAGAAATCGCAGGTGATATGCCTGCACATCCGACATGGCAAAACGAGGGTAACCTCAGAATCATTGACTACATATGGGCCTCGAAACTTAAGGATTTTTTTGAATTCCCTCAAACTGGTTCCAATGGCAAACAGCGACCATGATCCCCTACATTTGAGTTGGGTAACTGAAAGTCATTGAGTACAAAGTCAATATCAAACTTCCCTTAGAATAAATCAATGACTAAATCGGCTACGTATTAATAAAAGCGATTCAGAGCTCTTATGTAACAGGCTCGCAGAATTGAATGATACGGCAGGTGGAGTCGTGAAGTATACTTTGTTGCTTTTGCAGTTCCGAAACACGTAAAGGGGATCAGCGGTTACACAATCTGTTGTTCGACATCCATTCAGTAAACAAGTCGTGGAGGAAAAAAAGAAACTGTGGGGCAACATTAGAAAACTAAAAGCTCCGAAAATTCAGTCAAGTCGGGAAGCGATCAAAAAACGTTGGCAATGCTATCGCATCTGGCATATCGCTTTCAAAAGGCTATGTGATCAAGAGAGAGGTGAGACTATGCTGAAAAGTATCTTTGCAAAACACAGTAGAGATACTTGGACTATCCTGAATGATGGGTTTATCTCACAGAAAGCACACCTGTCAATGACGATCAACGCAGGCACATGGGAACGGCATTATTCAAAGGTCTTTAGTGTGCCCAAGAAGTCAGTGACTAACAATAACCGTAATACGACAATACCATGGGACATTGAATCAAGAAGATCTGAGATTCTAGAGGCCATCTCCAAATTGAAAAAGTCAGATGCGGCAGGTCCTGTTGGGCTAACTAATTTAATCCTGAAAAAGAATCTAGATCAAACGGCAACCTTTATTCAAATCTTGTTCACACAGATTGGTGCCTCATCGACAATCCCTCCATCTTGGCAATCAGCGGTGGTCGTTCCCATTTTCAAAAAAGGTAATCGTTTAGAGCCAAACGACTACCGGCCGATTGCCTTGCTGGACGTACTTAGCAAAGTCTTTGAACATTTTTTATCCAGAAACGACTGGCGCAATGGTGGACATGGTTGATTGTCGGCAGACAGGCTTTACAACGGGTGTGGGGGTTGAGCTAAATCTGGCCATACTAAATTTCCTAAAGCTTGAGACAAGGAAAGATGGCAAGACGTTCTTCCTCTCCTTTATTGACCTACGGCAAGCCTTTGACAATGTCAATAGAGAAAGATTGTGGAGTAAATTGGAGAAGTGGGAATGCCCACAGGACTTGCTACAAGCAATTAAAGCTCTTCATACTAATACCTCTGTTAGAGTCCGGTTAAATGTGGAAGGTGAATTGTCAGCGAGCATTCAAACAGTGAAGGGAGTTAAACAAGGTTGCCTCTCACAGCCTTATTATTTAAACTCTAAAAAAGTCCTTTATGTCGAGATTAAATAGACATCAAATTGTGTGGGCCATCTACCACCCAGATTGGACTCCAGCGGCTACTAAGTGATTTGGAAATTTAACAACAATTTGCAGATAAATGTGGCCAAATCTAAAGTTATGATCTTTGGTAAAAACCTGGGCAAAAAGAGGCAGCAGTTTAAGTGGCACGTAGCCGGAGAAGCTCTCGAACGAGTTGACTCTATTAGATATTTAGGTCTCCTGTTCAACAAATCAATCTGTGAGCAACAATAGACAGACAACCTAAAACTCCGGATGAAAAACCTCGCCCTACAGGGAATGAAGATGCACGCTGCATATGGTAAGTTTACAATGAAACCAATAATTCTGTTCTATCGCCAAAAAGTAATGGCGACAATGACCTTTGGAAGTGAGGCTGGGTTCAATATCAGAAAATCATTCTGGGAAGTACTTGAAGGCCTATTCTGGCGGAACATGTTGCAGTTGCTAAGGGGGTCCTGGTGACCTTAATAAGGATTGAACTTAGGCTGCAGTCATTATACTCCATAGTATTATGGAAGTCAGTGGTTATGTGGAGAAAAATGCAGTTGACCAGACAATAAGGCCGTATCAGATACTTGCCCCAAAACCAGGTCTACCCTACAGATGACTCATTGAGAGCTGGAACAAGTCTATACAAGCTCACTTAGTCCATCTAAATATCAAGTTTGACACCTTGCTATCTAATCCTTGTGCTGCAAAGAAAAAGCTGTTAGAAAGAGATTGGATCACTGTTCTCGATAAATGTGGTGACTTTGCAACAGCGCTCAGTCATGGAGAAGAAGCAAGAGCATTGAATGTTCTTCCTAAGTACTTGGTCATGTTTCCCTCCAGATATCATTGTGATCAATTCCTACGGCTCAAGTTAAATCCCTATGAAACAAAGGAAATGCAATTTCTAAAACATTTGCCTGATGTACGGGATAACCTGTGTTGATTTTGTACCAACAAAGTAGAGTCTCTAAAACATCTAGAAGCAAGCTGTGAATCCCTGAAATTGAAAATAACTTTTTTCTTGGGCAATTCTGCCCTGATGAATGTTGACATGGACACGTGGTGGGTTTATATGTTGGCATGGGGAAGCAACAATCAAATATGCGCTGTAGTGTGCTAGTTTGACAACATACTAAAGCCAACAGTGGGGTAGACGAGGTGTTCTTTGTGGTTTTTAAAATTCTTGATACATTTTTCTGGATTGTCAAAAATTGCTAGTTTGATGATAAAGAAGTGATTTGATTTGACGGATGTAAAATGTAAAATGAAGTTTGCAAGAAACGAATATATTTTTACGATAAAAAATATAAAAATAAAAAAACTGCTCATTGTCGTTTACCTTTTAAACAAATATTGTTTTGTTAAGCATTTCGTAGAAGCATTATGACAAGAGATGGCATTCTGTTAATTAGTGGGTGAGCAGGCAAACGGTGTTCAAACAAACACTTGACATAGCTTCCCAGGTACAATGTTAATGCAGTATTCTGCCTCAAGTGCATATGGATTTCCCACATTGTATACTAACTTATTTTGGAAGGCCTGGTTTATATTAATGCCATTTTTTGACTGCCTGTTATGATATAGCATTTATAACGCACCTATACACAAGTGTTTCAAGGTGCGACGAGGCAAGGGAGTGGGAACAGAAGAAAAACCGAGACAATGATCTTACTAGGCCTGGTGACATTGAGATTGCAAGTGCAGGGGAAGGTGGAAGGGGACAGTGCATCACATAGGATCGACATTAAAATTATAGAATAGAATAAATAAGCAATAATAAAGTGCGGCCAGTTGGTGGCAAATGCAAGGGTAAGTGCAGACATCAGGTGTCAAGTGCTGGTAGGGGATTGCAGGCGTACAGAAAACAGTCCCAAGTGCAGGGGTTGCCAGGGAGACAGTGCAGATGTGCAACTGGCGGGGGAGGGGACCTGGGCCCGAGATTAGAGTGTGGCCAGGTGACCAGTGCAGCTTCAGCCAGGAGTTCAGCAGGGGAGAGGAGGAGAGAAAGCAGAAGCAAAGAGGAAGGTTTTGGGGTGCTTCTGGAACCGAAGATGGTTATCCTCAAGTTTCAGGGAGGCTGTTCCAGAGGGAGGCCCCAGCAGAGGAAAGAGATCTACCATCAACTCGTTGCTTGGAGAAGCAACTGACCCTGAGGGAATTGGAGGCGGATGAGCGAAGAGCTTGAGAAGGAAGATACTTAGAAAGAGAGAGTTGAAGGTATTGCGGCCCAAGCCCTGGAAGGCCTTGTGGACAATGCAGAGGCTTTTGAACTTAATCGTCGCAGCCATTGGTAGCCCGTGTAGAGATTTCAGTCCTGGAGAGATACAATCCCTGGGCTTGAGGCCAAGGACAAGGCTTGCAGTCCTCTTCTGGATGAGCTGCAGATGGTGTAGAGTAGACAGGCAGATTTAGAAAGAGGCTGTTGCAGCAGTCCAGCCTAGAGAGAACCAGAGCTCTGGAGACAGTGAGCTTCTGGGGGAAGGAGGGGTGCAGCTGGTATTGTGACTTCTTAGAGACGTCAGAGATGTGAGGAGAGAAGGAGAGTGTGGAGTCAAAGATGACCCCAAGGTTTTTAGCCTCACAGGTGGGAGAAGGAAGAGGGCCAAGAGAGATCGGCCAGAGAGCAATAGGAAAGGAGGGAGCAGGTGTGTCAGTGAGGAGAATCTCCGTTTTACTGGCATTAAGGCAGATATCTTTGGTGGCACACCACTCATGGATAGCGGACAGACAGTCAGAGATGAGAGAAGGAGAAGAAGTGGTGGAAGGGAGCCTGAAAATGAATTGAGCGTTATCCAAATAACACTGAAAATTATTAAAATTAATTATTTTCCTTCTTGTAGTATTTGCATATGCATTCACATTCTAAACCTCATTGCATGCCTCCCAGGCTATGTTCTCTTTTGAGTTTGTTTCTTAAAGGGCGGCACATAATTTTAAAGTCTTTAAAGTTCTTCCTTTAGATGTGTTATAGTTAAGACTCCTGCATGGCGTAACTAATTGTATTTTTACTAGAAACCGTTTTTTAAATGAATCATTTGATTTGTGTCCTGCCTTGTGTTTGTGGTCTGTAAGAAAAACACGAGGAACATTTTCTGACTGGTTTTACTATTGATATTGTTGGTGTATTTCCTTCAAACTTTACCCTTTTCTTCAAGACAAATGTCGCCTGCTTAGAGAAACCTCCCTTTGAGAAAGTACTTAACCTGTCTAACCTGCTAGCTACTTCTTCAAAATATCACTATCGCCTGTTTGATATGTTATTCTTGAAATAATTTTTCTGTGCTCAACAAAATATCACTTATATACCGCAAGTGAATCTTTAAAGATATGTGCTGTGACAATATATTTTGTTTCTTTGCCGAGCATTTTACTTAACCAGGCGTATAAAATGCGTGAACGAAATGTAGCGTCTTTGTTGATAAAAAGGTAAAGGATATCAACTTATTTGCTGCAAACAACGAACCCCTGCCGTGTGTGTGTGTGTGTGTGTGTGTGTGTGTGTGTGTAAATATATATATATAAATATATATATATCCAACAAAAAACATTGTTAAAGGGACGTTTTTTGTTGGTTTATTTCATAGGTTTTTAGTAGGGCAGTGGATCCAGAATGTTCATTCAGTATACATTTTTCAGTGAAGGTGATAGGTTTTTAGTAGCGCAGCTTAACCATAACGTCCCTTTAACAATGTTTTTTGTTGTGGAATTTCATAGGTTTTTAGTAGGGCAGTGTATCAAGAAAGTTCCTGTAGCATAGTTTTTTCATTGAAGGGGATATGTTTTTAGTAGTGCAGCTTAACCATATCGTCCCTTTAGCAACGTTTTTTGTTAGTGAATTTCATAGGTTTTTATTAGGGCACTTTAACCATAGGAGAAATATTTGTTGTAGCGCAACTTAGCCATAACTACCACGGGAAGTACCTGGAAGAGCCCCTTTGGCCGTGTCTCTGCTCCTTTTGCTGTCCTGCGGCTTTGGATTGCTGACCAGAGAGTCACTGCGAGACTCACATAAAGATTATGGAATAATGGACTTGGCCACAATATTGGATTAAGTTGTCTTAAGTGGAAGTTGACACTGATTCTACCGATTTTATTTTCTTCCATTTATAGTTGTTCTGAGGTACTTCTGCGTGCGGCAACTAAGCCAAGCCCATCATGGAGGCAAGGCTTCAAAAAGAGCCTTTCGCGTGCACCAGCGCGTTCGCTTCACGGGAAGTTCCCGGAAGTGCCCCTTTGCCTCTTCAACTTGTTGGTGAGGCGGCGAGGAGCCACGGACAACTTTACTTTTGTTAATTGGTAAAGTTTTGGCCTAAAATGATGGTTCAAACCCTTAAAACTGGTAGGCCCTCCAGACTTGCACCTCTGTCACTGAGTGAGAGCCCCATTCGCCTTTCACAGGCCTCGAACCATGAATACTCCACGCCTGTTGGAGGGAAAGGCAATGGGCGTGGGCTCGCGAATGCAGATATCTGCATGTTTTGTAAAGGCTCTCTATCAGCCCATAGAGCCAGAAAAGCACTGGAAGAGACATCTGCACACAGTGTAATAGTGGTTGAGAGTGGTAAGCAATCTATTTTAAATTCCGTCTCAGTTCCCTTACAATGTTTGTTGCCGGTGTCCATCTCGTCGGACTGCTCTGTACCTGTGCGGTCTGTGCAATCACACCTGAATAACATGTCCATAACAGATATAGCCATTTTAGATAGTTTAGAAACTGCAGCTAAAGAACCAGCAATTGTGCTATGTCATGCTCAACCTATAAGTGATGCTGCCATTATAGACTTGGATCCTAATGACTCTAATGTGTTTTCAGAGAAGTGCTTATCCAATAATCTTTCATGTTCACGGGTGATGGTTTCTGAGGTTTCACATAACACTATTAAGTCTGTTAGTGTGTTAATGCATTCACAGTCAAACAGCCCTCGTATTAATACACACAGTACCAATACATCCCTGCATGTTCGCAATATTGATGCACAGGTTGATGTAACATTATTGGCGATGAACTTGGCTCTTCAAGCTCTGGATAAGTTGTACTGATCGTAGGTTCCTGGCTCAGGAGGACACATTAAACAAAATCTTGTCTTTGCAAATGGAGGGGGTTAATATGGATAGGCAATTTCTCATGCCAATTGTGCAACCCATTCCCCCAAAAACCATTGTGACTTCTGTCACCTGTCAAACAAATTGGAATCATGCTTTGCAGTTACCCCCTTGTCCTTCTCATGTAAGTATAAATGGTGCATTGGTGGGAGCTCTCCCTTGTATCAATACAATAATTTATGATAGTTCAACTGAGTTTCCTCCATCAACTTCGGATCAAATTCCGAGCCCCCAGGATGCTTTGCCGGATACTTTGTCAAACCGAGCATAAACCCCTGGAGGACCTGTTGACTTCTAAAAATTCACGAATTAGTAAGATTGGTGAAACCAACAATGAACCAAAACTCCCGAAAAATCAACCAGCACCTAAGCATGTGGGGAGGTGGTGGCCAAACAATTTTTCAAAGCCATCTCGTTGCCCAGCAAAAATAAAGCCACAGCCTCTCAAGCCATTAGGAAAAAATATATGCTTCAGAACCAGGCGAAGCTCAAAAATGGTCTCAGAGTTTTGCCCAGCAAAGGCCTTAATATATCCCACTTTATATGACCTAGTGAGAGAGAGATCTCACACCCGGGGCTTGTGGAATCTGTCCCTTTAAATGGCATTCAGGCTTATCAAAAAAAGGGAACTGTTGCAGATAAGGGTTTTGGAGGGGAACCGATGATTGACGAGATGATGCACAGAGCTGAAATTCGGAGGGTGGGCAATGCATATATGGCCGGCTATGTACCGCCTCATTTAGAAATACGTGCAAATCCTACTCCTCTGACTTCGGATGGAAGCTCAGTCTGTAAGTTACATGTCGGAAGTCCCTATGTAAACAAGGAGCCTGATACTTGTACCTTCTCTCCTGATACATCATTTCCAGAAAAATTGACCCTCGGTGCACAGGTGAATTATGTTGGTGGCAAGGAAGGTGCTCTTGCTGCTTCTCTGCTTCCACCTGAGGCACAATCTGCTTCGCGCTTCAAGTTTAAGTCCCTTAATTCTACAATTGATACATCACAGCTCTCTGAAGCTATTTTAACTCTAATTGAAAATCCTCTGGAAACCCTAAAGCCTGTAGGTTCACAGAAAGAAATGTCAGCTATGACTGAGAACTCTAAAAAGACTCAGGTGAAAAGGGAACATTTGAGTGCAAATAAATGGCCTGCTTTATGCTCCCTAATTTTAAAATGCAGACTTTTTACTTGCACCCAATTTGACCTGAATCGCAGAGAGGTGATGGCAATATTCTATGACATTCAGATGTTAGAGGCCATTGTGTCCTCCGATTTATCATTGGTTGAATTTATCGACAAGCAAAATTTAAATGCTGTAAGATTGTGGATGCAATCGAGGGTGGTTCAAAATGTGATCTTGCAAGCAGAGGGATCATTACATATTTTGGGTTTTATATTATGTACTGAAGATAGGGAAACAGCCGAACTGCCTGGTGAGATGGTTCAAGCCCAAACCTTAAAAATCCAACCTCAAGAAATTAGAGATCTGAAGAAGTCTCAACCATTGGCTAAATCATGCTTTTGTGATTGTACTCCAAAGTAGAATTAACTAGACTCTCTTGCCTCCGAGCATACAATTTACCTCTGGAGTTGGAACTCAAGAGGTTTCAAACATCATGACCAAGATACTTGGTTAACACTCCCTCCCTTCTGGGATGGCCATGAGGTACACTTAAATCCTGCATCGAAAACTGCCATGGGAAGACCTACTTCGGGCCTTTTGATAGCTGTAAAAATTGAGTCGGTGATGTCTTCCAGGTTTTGGGCAGCCCGGAGCAAGTTTATGCTGTTGATTAAAGTAAGGTTCCTGAGGGTTACTTATGCAATTCTTAATATATATTGGAACACAGCTGGCATCACTGATGAGTGTTTTTTCAGGGATTTGAACCGTTTAATAGACATGGTATTTGAATATCAGAGTGTCACGTATTTCATCTTGGCCGGTTACTTGAACCTAAACTGCTTCGAGAAAAAGGGCAAGCGATTCAGTGAGAGGTTCATGCGCTGGAATTGTCTAGTGAAACATAGAAATCTATATGTTTTGAATGGTGCATTTTCGTCTGCAATACCACCTGCCCCAACCTGGCACAAAGGCAATACTTCCTCGATAATCGATTTTGTTTATGTAAATATGGCATTGTGGTCAGTAATGCAAACATTTCACATCACTACCAATGATGTGAGCGATCACAATATACTATGTGCGGAATGGCGAGTTCAAGGGGAAATTAATTCCACACATAATTCGCCTGTGCGGGGTTGTTTGGTGGTAAATCTGGGTGGAAACCGGCTTTGATGGACACCTTGATTCGCTTTAATCAGTTAATATCTCAATTGAACGAGATAGATGACCACCAAGGTCAATCATTATTTGTGGGTTTTATTGACTTCAAACCTGCATTTGATTCGATAGATAGGATGGTATTATTTGAAAAATTGCACAAAAACAATGTTCCTCTTCTTTATTAGCTCTGATAATGTTGCTCCACACAGATACATCTATATGTGTGAGAACTCATTTTAATGGAAAATTGTCCCTGACAATAGTGACCAAAAGAGGATAAAAGCAAGGCTATGCCTTAGCATCCTTTTTGTTTAATTGTTTTTATATTGGACATAGGGAAGTCGATTATGAATTGTCTGGGTGACCCCGCCCCGTGATTGGGTGTCCAAAGAATCCCATATTTACTATATGCAAACGATTTGATATTGTTGTCCCAAACACCTAGGTGGCTTCAAAATATGCCTGATCAAGTAGGCTCCTATGCATTGGACAACAATTTAGTCATCAATACCCAAAAAACACAAATCGTGGTTTGCAATAACAGCAACTTGTCGAGAAAATATAAATATAAATGGCAATTACAACTATGTGAACTTTCAAGTGTGTATCAATACAATTATTTAGGTGTAGCAATCCAGCACAAGAAAACGATAAGGCAATTTACTTGTGAGATTAAAAATAAATTACAATCTTTAACATCTCAATCAAAAATACTCCAAGCAAAGTTTGGAAAGTTTTCTTTAAAACACACTTTAACCTTTTATAAAATGAAAGTTGCACCAATCATTTTGCATAGAGTGGAAGCCTCACTCCCTCAAGATCGCAAGTTCTGGGATGTTATAGAGTCCAAGTTTTGGAAAACAGTTCTGCAATTGCCTTGTAGTACCCCAATAGCGATTTTGCGATATGAATTAGGTTTATTGTCGCTGTATTCACAGGTGACATGGAAGCAGTGCGCTCTTCTTTGTAAAATGTTGGAAGGGCTAAAAAAAGCGACCATCTTGAAAATTATAGTGCTTGATTTAATTACATCTAAGAAAACTTTCTTGATCAGGTGGGGAAGTCATGTCCTGAATGCCGCAGCCGATGCTGCTGTAACAATTGACCTTCTCATAGCTAACGCAGATCGAGCAAAGGTTAACATTTTTCAACACGATTGGGCTGGTAACTTGGTGAAGTGCTCTAAACATAAGGACTTTAGCACACATTTGATTGGTACTAAAAAATATGGAGTTATGGCTGACTATCTCAAAAAATGCCCTTCCCAGTATTTCCAGAGGAAATTCTTGAGGTTCAGATTCAATCAGTGGAACACCAGGGATATATTGTGCAGAAGGAAGCAGATTACCTCGAAGTTGAACTTTTGTCGTTATTGCTGGAAAATTAATCAAAGGGAGACATTGCAACATCTCATAATTGACTGCACTGCTCCAAATGATGTAAGAAGGAAATGCTTTGAAAGGAAATTGGTTGTGCAGGATTATCGGGATAGAGAACAATTATGGCATCTTTTATTCTCAAATCCGAGAGTTGTGATACAAATAGCGATAGTACAATATCTTGACATAGTGTTACCAGCTATAGAAAATCAGAACTATTAAGAAATGGCCAACTCATATAGAAAGGGACACATTTGATATTTCATTTAAGAGCTGCTAGATTGTAATGCAATGTAAAGAATATGATGGGCCTAATGAATTATTTGATGGCTTGTATCGAGGATTGATATCTTTTTATGCCAAAATGGAAAATTAATTTGATAATTTTATATTTTCACATATTGGTTGATTAATTTGAAAATGTATTATGTTGCTTTTTCTACTTTTCTTCTTTTGTGTCTGTTTTGTGTCTGTTTTGTATAAAGAAAAATAATTTGAAGTTGTATTTTCAACTAAACAAATTAATAAAAAAAGGAAATAAAAAAAATGTCCCTTTAACAATGTTTTTTCTTACTGAATTTTATAAGTTTGTAGTAGGGCACTTTAACCATAACATTTGTATATTATAGATTTTTGATGAAAGGTGATAGGGTCTCAGTTGCACAAGTGAACCATAGTCTCCCTGTAATAATGTGTCTTTCAGTGAATTGCATTAGTTTTTTACAGGATCAACTTACTTTGTAAAGATGTACTGTACAACATACTGAAGCCTGTGACTGTATAGTAATAGGAACAAAGGTTGGGAACACAGCGTCCGTTTGTGCAGATCGGGTGGAGTCCAACGTGACCAGAATAGGAGGGGTGGTCATAAAAAGTAGTAACATGCAGCAAAGACAAAAAACATATACAAACAGCAGCAAGTACGTGAACGGGAAGGGAAAATGCTGTAGCTGTACATAATCTGTACTTTCGCAAACAAAGTGCACAAAGGCATTGGGTATGCAACATAATGGAAAGCACCAACAAGAGAAGTAACGTTTGCCTTCATCAATGTTACTGCACACCTGCTCCACAATCAAACAAAGAATGAAGAGGCAGAGGAGCAAGCAACCACTGCCGAGAACAGAGCGTCAGAGCAACGTGGTAAGTACACAAAAGTTTATGTTGTAATTGCACAGGTCTGGTAGTGTGCAATAGTATGAAAGCATGATGTTTTCTGTTTGTGCGCAGCAATGGCTTCCACCCTATAGCGGGTGGAGAAGAATTTTCCGCATGAAGAAATGAGTGATGACGATAGGCCCATTGTTAGCCGCCGCACTGTGACAAGGTAAAGAGTTACGGCAAGGGCAAGCACCCTGGAATGGCTTGAGGAGAATTTTCTGCATAACCAAATGAGTGAGCATAGTAACCCCATAGGTAGGGAACACGGTGGCTAGAAGAACACAATCGCAATGTAACTCTTCATGTCAATTAACCACATTTGTTGTCTTTTATCAGAACATACCGGAATGCAAAGCTGTACACCGGAAGCAGCACCTTTCCACAGGAACATACGGCCACTGAACTGAACTAAACACTGGGAAAATGAAAGTTGACTGCTTGGACACCAAAATCGAGCAGTTGCTCCTCGAATTTGCTGCTTTGAGAATGTTTGTAGAATAACATATAAGGAGCAAAATTAAAATATCACTGCCCAACTAGCACATGTCCGCCTTCCCCATTTCCCAGCCCCTCTTCCCTGAAAAATCAGTGTCATGAAAGATGCTTCGATGAGAGCTCAATCCCTTCTTCCGCTCAGCAGAAGCTTGATGAAATGGAAACATCCCCAATATATGTATCTGTTTCTTGTCCCCCCTTCCGTTTCAGATTAGTCGCTATGAATGTGTGCCAATAAAGATTGAAATGTTAATTTGTACAGGCTGTGTATGTCCCTTTTTTTCATTTAACAAGGCCATTGTAAGTTAGAAGGGCACAGCACTAATGGGGATGATTGTAAGTGACAACAATGGAGGAGACGGACCACCGCTGCACCTGGCTGCCCTATGCGAAATCACGATACAATCATCCATAGGACGCCACTACAGGCTGCATGTTTGCATGCACACATCCATCTGTAAATAGTAACAGGAGCGCCTGTTTATCTGTAGCACAACTGTGCACATACGTATATTGTGCAGTGACGCCTGGTAACACTTTTCCTGGTGAACATAACCGAATAAACGTGTGGTACTAGCTGGAAGCATGCACCCACGTTCTGCAAGTATATTTCCACGTAAACATCCTACCTACTGTATAGTGTCCACACAAGCGTAGGTAGAAATGTGCAATGTACGTGTGCCACATGTTTAATTAGCCCAGGGATGGCAAATGTATAGGTAGAAGAACTATGCACGTGCCGCAAAGTGTAACGTCCAATGTACGTCCGGCAGACAAGCTTGCAAATGGAGAACAATGGCGATGTCACCATGGTAGCATATCGACGGTGCACATTTGTCCCTTATTTGGCGGACACAAGCCAGATCCGTACACATTGAAAGAGGACATTTCTCTGCAATGTACAGAGTATTACAGTGATAGTGCACCCTTACAGCGATCCTCCACTCTTCCTTCTACATGTAGATATTGTAGGGAATGAGTTAATGACTCTTTGCAATGTCACATGCTCCACATCAACCCTAGAAAAGAGCACACCACACAATTGCTCTGTCTGGCTTCTATAGAAGAGCACTGGTGAACGTTGCTTGCAGCAGAAATAGCATTCTCACCAATTGTGTGCCTGCAAACTACTTGTCCAATTAATGGCCACCAATGCTACTACCTCTGACTCCGAAGCACCCACACCTTCACCACCAACACCTCCTTCTACAATTCCTGAGCAAGTGGACAGGTGTCATAAATTGGAGGGACATCGAAAAGGAAACGAGAGTAAAGTAGAATGAATCCCCATTGCCTACAGCCAGCGACCATCCTGGGTGTGGGAACTATTTAGCACTGTTGGAAATGTGCCAAGATCCTATGCTAACCAGGTACAGTGCAGCATAGTACTCAGTCACAGGAAACCTGGCTTGTACAGCTGTGGCACCACCTCCATGTGGCAGCACCTGAAAGCAAATCACCAGGCAGCTATTTGGAGGGTTGTCCCCTTCCAGGCAGGCAGTAGGCTATTGTCCTCTACAGCATCTTCTGCATCTGCTCCTACCACCACTACCTCCAGCTATTTGGAGGGTTGTCCCCTTCCAGGCAGGCAGTAGGCTATTGTCCTCTACAGCATCTTCTGCATCTGCTCCTACCACCACTAGGCGGACACTCCAGTGGGCCACTGTGCCCGGCAAGCAACCTTACCTTGGAGGATATACGCAGTACAACAGACCCCTAGCTTTCAAAGGTAACTGTATTGTGCATATACTGCGATGAGGTACTGTGTGGGGGAGAACATTTGCGACGTGCTTTTGAGGCTGCGGTCCGGGACCATGGCAAACACTGCCCCCTACCCAAGTAAGGTGCATTCTACATCTTCTGCTCTCCACGTACGATTTCTTATCCCTGTGGTTGGTACTCTTTGTCAAATCTCCCTTCCACTGCTGTCTTTTCTGGCATCTCTTATAACACCAGGAAAAATGCAGCCAGATGGTTGGGGGAACAAAAAGGCTCTTTTCAGAGCCACCTTGCACTGTTCAAAAATGATGCTGCCTATAAGCGCTGCCTAAAAAGATGGCAACAATGGGCGGCAGGACGCAAGCATTGTATGCATTTCCTAAAATTAATAGTGGCTCTGAAAAGAGCCTTTTTGCTACTGTTTGTATTTTGAACGTTACAATTGGTGAAGGACCACTGGGAAGATGCAGCCTACACTTGCAGGAAGCGATGTACGGCATTTTGGATATTACGCAGAAAAATGTAATTGCCAGCATCAGTCAGATGAACTCATCTGAATGAAAAATACGAAAGGTAATGTTTTCATTGTGGAAGGAGAACATGCCAATGTTGCACAGAAAAGCGCACATAGCCTTGTTCACATTACATCATGCTTTCTCCATTTATGGGCCACACAAGTACGAACGCAGCCACTTCTGCCTATGGACAAGGCGAGAAAAGATTGTGTGAATTTGGAAACATTTCCATTGGTTGCCGAAATGTCTCCTTCATTGCAAACTGCAGTGAAATGCCGGTAACATGCCCTAAAGTGTTCCCTTCACAATGAACAATAATAATGTCTGGATGCGGAAGTGTCAGCAAACTAGCACAAAAAGGACCCACATGGAACAATTGCATTCCGCGTATTCCGTACCAACGCACAGCGAGATTATCGAAAACTAGGTATGCTGCTAGTGCACAACGCTCTGCGTAAACCTGTACCCAATATATCCATGAGTCGCCCAACAGCCATATAGTCCGCCTACTTAACGACACACCCGTCCCTGTAGCCATGTCCACTCCTATTGACAAACAGACGTTCTGGTACTATCTGTTGCTACACACCACACCCACAAATTCATATTGATCAATCCCAACTCCTGTACAGTCCCATTTCAATTGTAGCCACCCTCACAATACCCAGATGGAGCATGTGCGCTCTACCAAAAGGCACAGCTTTCGCCAGCATATTGCCCTGTGTACGGGGCTACACAAACACGTAATAAAAAATGGGTGTCTTCATAGAAGATAGGCAAAGTGTTTATTTCTAATTGTGCTAAAGGGAGGTGTCAGGAAACACCTTCTTCTGTGCTCCTTCTTATGGGTCGCTCTCGACTTCTGCTCCGTACATTACTACATGTGTGTCTGCAGCGTACATTGTATATACAGCAACAGATTACTGATTGCAATAGAGGAAAAAAAAATTCACTGCCACTAACAAGCATCACACTACAAGCCCTAACGTTATCATGGCCACAAAAGAACCTCCTACCATGGAACACAAAAGCAAAAGCAGACATACATGTTAATCTGTCAACTGTTGTCCCATTTCCATACCATGCACCTTATGAAGAACAGCGTTTAGCACGTGCGATTTCCCAAAGTACTGCGAGGGCCGCAGCCCAGTAGACCAGGGCCAGTCCTTCTTTCCTTTCAAGTAGTTTTTCAGCAGCACTCCCTGATTGGCTACTGTTAAAGTATTACATACGCATCCACCAATTACAACCAAGAACTGTGCATGTAATTCTATAAAATCTAATGAACAGGGCAACAGGTGACATAACTTCTAAATCAAAAGCACCGCCACAAGAAATTACGGGTCAACGATGTGCGTGTTCTGCACCCACAAACATCAGCATCACTACCCATCAGCGCACCCAGTAGGTATTACTATTTTTTGTACTGTACAGTGCCAACTGTTATACTTCTGCATACCTCTCAACTCACACGCCTTTGGCGGGTGTCAACCGCCTGTTATGCAGCTGTCTCACCCGCAAGCTCCCTAAACGCCCATAACAATCAATGGGCTTTCACACGCCAATTACAAAATCAGTTGTTTTCACCCGCCCAACGGCCATAAAAGTTTGAGAACTGTGCACGGTGCATAGCAACAGTGTACCTAGGAATAAATCTCCATAACGTACTCAAAATCTGTACTGTTGTGCCTCCCATCACCTACTATTAAATTGCTCCTACAGTGGTAGGTGTTGGCAAATGTTCCATTTGGCCACAACACGCATTTATAGACGAAAAAGGTTACTGTGTTCTTTTTGTTCTTTCCTTTTTACAGTGCTTTCCCCATTATATAACATCCTAGCAAATTTCTAAAAATCGCTAACACAACTATCAGGCAGCCTTTCCCACCAAACTGTGCAAAATGCATACATTTCAGTTTCCACCCATACGTCATACATAACAGCAGTGAAGCAACAACAAAAAAGTTATCGCCACGTGCAAAACACTAACATACGTAAATGTGCATAATCAAATGAAACCACTGAAGCAATGCCTGCACTATGTACTAAGCATACATATGCACAGAACTGCATGCAAATGGACGCCCAAAAACATTGTGCTTTCCACTCTGTACATCTTTCTGCACCTTTGTCTCATCCTTCCACACTGCGCAGTACTGCATTTGTCAGCAAAATAGGCCTACACTAATACATACACGTTTCTCATAACCTGTGATACACTAAACTCTCAAGTAGCACACCTACACCCTTAACAAACATGCTTATGCTCCCAAGCGCCCTTCATATTGTACACCTTCCATTTATACACACACACTTTGTCTTCTTGCCAAGACATCCCCCTACAGTTCTGAAGAATATAATTTGCAGATGTAAGCACTATGTCATTAGCCATCATATTTTCTTACCATTTTCTTATACGGGAGCAGTACCCACCTGTCTCCGGAAAGCTATTGGAGTGTACACTTCAAAATACAGCCTAGAAAACACCTACTCTCTGCACTCAACAAAGTAAGTACAATACCAGCATACTCTTGTATGTCTTACTAAATGGGTGCACTAATGTTCTACTGTAGCATACAGATGTGTGCCCATCCAGCATTATGTACCAGCATTATGTACTTCATTGTTACTGATCACACCTCTACAGGTGCAAAGTGTTTGTTCTGTCGCCACCATTCGAATAATACCCACATACTAACATAGTGTCCCCAACCTACCCTTACACACCACTGCACAGCCACACACTTGCACTTAAATAACTGCCTACCCTCCCATTTACCCACTGACGCTCATTGCACACATATGCATGTCAAAATGTGCACACCCACACTTCCCTTTCTTTGCTAACAGCTACTATACTATGCCTACCAAACGGCAATTCCGTAGAAAGCAATGCAGAAAGAGAGCCACGCAACCTAAAAACACAGAAAGTAGCCTTCCACTGCAAGGTCAATGTAAACAGAAAGGTGCAGGAGAAGAGGTAATGCAGTCATTAAAGAAAACAAATCCATCTACCAGTGAAGACAGTGTAGGTGATCTGGTAAAATGTGAGAATGTTCAGGAAACCACAAAATACAGTCCAACGCACACTACTCCTAAATAAGCAAGTACAAATGGTATTGTAATCACAAGCAAGCATTCAAAAAAACTAAACTAATTTTACAAAACATATTCCACCACAGAGTCATTCAGAACCTTACAAGTAGAGGGCAGAAATCACACTAAACCCTCAAAACCTACCGCAGAAAAGTAATCCTAGAAGCTCTTTTAGACATTGCTATAAGTGTGAAGCGGAAATTGTTTAAACCATTAACAAGATTAATTGATAAATTGCAATCACTACTTCGACACAACCGCAATGTGACCATAGATACCTTTGGCCACAAATGTACAGGTGAGTGGAGTCACACCGCCAACACAGAGCCATACTTCAATGAAGAATCATACAAACAACAACAAACTAACCAAATTGCCTTACATCAGAGTGGACGAGGGTATGAAAAGATAGACAATACCATAATAGAAGAGGAAACACTTATTTCAGAAATATCCCCTTCAAACTTATATGGCACTCTCCAATCCACCAAACCAACATGCCTCACCTACAAATGTCCTTGCAAATCAATGTGCAATGTTTCGCCATGCCTAACCAAAAATGTGCAGCAATTCCTCAATCAGTATGTCAAAGGCACTGACAAAAGAAAAACGAAAATACTACAAACTATGGACTCCTGTCCAGTGCGCAAGTACACTGGAATATGAGGACATTCCTTAGCCTGCATTTCTAGAGCAGATTGCAAAAGCACCTTCCACTGTATTAAAATGTTAGCAACCCACCATTCAACAATCAGAAATCTATTCAACAATCAGAAATCTAGTGTACAAACTGTACTATGCAAAAACTCCAGCTTCAGCACTCCAACATTTAAAAGATATTCTCCTACATGGTACAGCCAAACAAGTGCTCGATGGAATTGAGCACATCCAAAGGAAATACTGTGAAATTGAAGAGCAGTTACCCACTCCAACATTGTCAGACAACAATACTGACAACAGTGCGCTACCAACTTTTTACATCACACATACAGAAAGAAATATAGAAGTTCAAAAGCACTTCTGCTGAAATGCCAAACCAAGTATGTGTGTGTTGTCGTAGAAATGTCTATAAAAAGAGCATAAAAACTGTTGATATAATGCAGAAAATAGAAGGCAATGAGGAATCCCAATGGTTTCAATTAGCTCCGTACCTTCTAGCAGAAAACAAGTATGACATTATCAACACCTCCATGCTGTGCACATACTGCACTGCAAAACTTGACAATTACCAAAGGCCTTCATGGGCAATTAGTAATAATTTGGAACTGTTTCCACTGCCAAACACACTGCAGCAGCTTAATTTGTATGACAGCATTATGATACAAACAGTGCACCCATTTCAAGCAATAATACATTTTCAACCAAAAGCTGCAAACTTACCTCCCACCAAACTACTGAAAGGCATTTGTGGTAAAGTAGTTTATTTACCCTTAGATCTCAAAGAAAATGTAGACACTCTACGAGTACAAAGGCCAATACACAAATCTTTGATTATCCTGGTAAATGGTGTACCTACAAAAGACAAATAAATTTGGCAACACCTAGTGGACTTAACCAAAGTTAGAGAGGCGTTGCAGTACCTTAAAGAAAACAATAAACATTCACGAAAACCTGTGCGAAACGACCAAAATAATTCAGGACTCCTCAATGAGTGGCCGATTTGAACGTCTAGATCCTAGTGCAGCCTCCAGTATTTTAGACCACTATACAATTCACCCACTGCACTCCAAAGACACCATAGACGATGCGCTAGAAACATATCAAATGCGGCAAGCCAAAGGAGTCCCAATAATTATATATTGGAAAAAAGTGTGGTATCACGAGCCTTGCCTCTGCTCTTCCCAACTGGAAAAGGTGGAAGATAGGATGAAAGAAGCCCACAAATAACAGCATCAGAATACTGCTGTTTACAAATGCATTCTGAAGACCCTAGATTTAGACAGAACGTGGAGTACATATCCCACTTGCTCTTTGAAAGTGAACTAGCAACGCTATGTTATGGAGTTGTGCACACATTAAAAACAGGTTCCCATTTCCAAAACATGTCTGCTACACAACTACTTCAAAAGGTGCAAGAGAAGGGCAAAGTTTTACAATAAAGTGTTACAAATCTCTTGGCAAACATGCGTGGTACGAAAGCGTACTGGTTCCGACGACACGCAAATGTTCAGTGTATGCTACGCAACCTTGGCCCTCCCACATGGTTTGTCACTTTAAGTTGTGGTGAGTATTCATGGGAAGACTTACACACTTTCCTATGCATAGCAAACAAAAACAAAAACGGTGTAGACATGAAAACACCTGGAAAGCTGTGCTCTATCGATCCAGTAAATATTTTGCGCTACATTCATCATCGCTTCCTTTTCATGCTGCACTTCATTTGCAATAAAGCACTTCCTCCCCTCAGAGAAGTGTAACACTTCTTTTGGAGAAAAGAATATCAAGCCAGAGGAGCACCACACATCCACATGCTTTTGTGGATTAAAAATGCTCCTAAATTTGGCGAGGAGAGTGATGAAACTGTTTTGCAGTTCATTCACAAATATGTCACTTGCCAAATCCCTTCGGAAAGTACCCATAGTGACCTACGAGCACAAATTCTGCAATTCCAAAGACACAAGTGTGGCAGGTATTGTCGACGCAAATATAAGAACAAAGGCAAATACTACACCAAATGCCGCTTTGGTTTCCCTAGACCAGTTTCAACAACAGGCCAAGTAAACAGCTCATGTCTTCGGTTTGGCACAGTTTAAAAGGAAAATCTCCTAAAAACACATACTGCATAAAAAAGAGCAAAGCATCAAAGTACATCAATGATTACAATGCAATTATTGCCCTCTTATGGAATGCCAATGTTGATGTACAGTACATTGCAGGCAATTCCACTGCTGTTGCACGATATGTAACTGCCTACTTAACCAAAGCAGAGAAAATGGATCTGAAAGACCTCTGGGATGACATATCCTCTGACAAAACACTGCCACAAAAGTTTTACAGCTTTATCATTAAAATGCTGTCCCATGGAGAATATGGCAGCTACGAAGCCGCTGACCGCTTAACCGGCACAGTCTTATATGGGAAATCTGACAACATACTGTGGCTAAGCCTTGGGCCTGCTGCATCCAGAAGAAGAGTACTTAAATCGTATGAAGACATACAAACAATAGCCAAAAGCAATCCCAACAGCCAGGACATTTTGAAGAACAACATTTTGGACACATACTACCCAAACAGAAGTAGTACTTCAGAAGCCTTGTCCTTGTACCAAGTAGCCAAAACTTCTCATACGAAAACAACATTAAACCAAATGAGGAAAAAGGTAGATGCAGAGTAGAAAGTTGTGAAGTCAGCCTAATGAGACTTACCAAATCAGACCCTCCAGTTTATAGCGATTTTGCGATCCCGCAAAATGCTGCAGAAACTGCTGTTTTGCGCAAAATGCAGCAAAAACTGCCATTTTGTGCAAAAACAGCTGTTTTTGCAAAAAAAGCCTGTAAAAACTACAATAATAAAAAAAATCCTCAGGGTCCAAGATTCTCAAACCGTATCAATGCAAGAAATGAAATGCACAAACACATCTCATCACTTGCGCCCAAAACAAGAGCAGCCCAGTCCACAAGGGACACTTGAATGGGTACATTTTATTAAAATGTGCCCATTCAGGTGTCCCTTGTGGATTTTATCTGAGCGCCCATTCAGATCGCTTTTTTCACCTCTGAGTAAATCGGGGGGCGTTTCTGCCAATTTAAAAGCGCATCCTAAATTTCCACGCAAGATGCACTTTTAAATGTGCAGAAATTGTAGGCAACCCTACACGCACAGGAGCTGGGGGTGCCACTGCATGACAGGGGCCTCATTACAAGTCCGGTGGTAGCCGTGCCGGTAAAAATGCCACGGCTGGCGCAAGAGCCATTTCTTTTCTGGCAGTCCCGCCGGCCAGATGCTGGAAAAAAGAAAATCCCCATTCCCACCGAGTCCCATTAGACTCGATGGGAATGGGGAGGACGGATGCACCGGCACTGTGTGCAACAGTGCTGGTGCATCCGTCAAGGTCTGCGAGCGGTTGCCGTTCCACCGCCAGGTCAGACCGGGCAGACTGAAAGGCCCCCGTTCGCAGAACTCGTAGTTTGCTGGTCCAGAAAAAACGGTAGCGGCAAGTTTACCGGTACCATTGTTTCCGGACCGGCAACCTCATAATGACCCCCAGGGTGGGTCTTGACCCAGTCATGTATTTTTTTAAGGTATATAAAACACTGCAAAATCGCTTGCATTTCTGTTCCTCAAACAGGATAGAAATGCGTTTTTTTGGGTTGCATTTTACAGTGGATGCGCTGGGAGCTTGCAGTACACTGTCGGGAGAGCGCTTCTATTCAAGGTACTACCCATTTTGACCGCCAAAAATTGATCGAATGGTACAATTTGACCTATTTTGCCAATACCATTCAATCGATTTTTATAAATACCGAACATGTGGAACGGGGGTTGCAGAGTGTCACCCGCTCCTTATGGTCAGTATTTCGGCCTTGGGGTTTGCAGGGGTGTCCCCCGCTTTCTCAAAATTGGAGGTGGGGGACTGAAAACAAAAAACAAAAAAAACTAAAAAGGGACTCTGCAGCGTCGGATCCGTCCTGCATTAGAGGACTGATCTGACACTGCAGGGTTGGAGGGGAAGCGCACCGACCAAGCAGTTAACTAGGGGAGGGGTGGGTTGGTGGTGAAAAGTACATTTTGGGTTGTTTGGCTGAAGTGCAAATCTGTTTGTGGCAAAACTGAAAAACTGTTCTGCCAAGCCAGAGACATCCGGGGTTCTTCCTATTAAATTAATACAAAAGATACATAATAATGGCACCCTGACTCTCTTTTAGCCTTGCATTCTGCCTCTTTCCTACAATGTGGCAATCTAACACCCTCTAGATAATACAAAATGTCCCGCGGAAATTCTGCAATAAATAAAGGTTTGTGCTGCAAAATTTGCCATTTCATGCCGCAAAGTTTGCCATTTCATGCCACAAAATCCTGGAAGGTCTGCCAAATGCAGACTAATTAATCATATAAAATTCTCCTTAAAAACTCCTCAACACAAAGAACTGTACTACATGTCTCTACTCCAACTTTTGAAACCATGGAGAAAAGAAGATGTTTATTTGCCACCTACACCTCTTATGAAGATGCTTCCAAAGCCACGGAAAGTGCAATTACAGATAAACTTTACACAACGGTACAAAACCATATTGGATAATGAACGGCAACAAGAAGAACAACTTTAAGTACAACTGTAGACACTTCTGAGAGCAGTGAACCTTCGCAAACAAGCAGCCAAGAACCACTTTGAGAGCCATTCATAGCAAATGAGGCAGAATTAGCCATGACGGAGGTAACCACCACTATGCTTCAGTATGAGCACTCTACAGAAGAGTTGGCAGTACTTAAATCCCAACCAAACGATGAACAGCGTACCATTTTTGTAGAAGTAAGTGAAAACATTGAACATGGTCTACAGCACGGAAGTAAAACTTGCACCTGTGAAACCTACAAACCTGTACTGCTATATGCAAGTGTTGAAGCTGGGTCAGGTAAAACATTCTTAATACAAATTATCAGTAAATATGTGCAACAATCAACAAACAACAACCTTTCTGCAGTTATAACCGCCCCTACAGGTTTGGCTGCCTACAACATAGGTGGAGTCACTCTACACCGATTGCTACTCCTTCCAGTAGAACACCAAAACAAATTGGAGTACTACAAACTTTCACCACAATCTGCTATGAAGCTACGCAGAGTTTTAAAACAAATGTAAATGCTCCTAATAGATGAAGTGAGCATGGTCCCCAACCTAATGTTGTCTTTGATTCACCTCAGATTGCAAGAGGTACTCAAAACAGACTACGAAGAACTCTTTGGAGGAAAACATGTAATTGTTTAGGAGATCTCCTTCAATTGACACCAGTCAAAGGTGAACCTATGTTCAAAATCTTTGGACACAAACAGTGCCGAAAAAGTCTAGGAAGCATCGGGAATGTTCATGTTTGGCAACATTTCCAATACAGAGAACTAACTCAAAACATACATCAGTCTGCAGACCTCACCTATGCCAACATTTAAAAAAACATACGGATTGGTGTACTATCAAAGGAAGTGCAGTCTACCCTCAATAGTAGACACATCAATGAGCTGTACGGCCATAACACATGTCCTACCCACAGGCTACACCATCCTTAGGCAAGATAGATGTGATAAGATTGGAGGGGGAGTCGCCCTTATCCACAAAGACTCACTATCCATCAGATTAGCAGACCATAGTACATGGGGTGGTAATGCTGATATCCTATCAGCCAAGCTTACACTCTCCCCCAATAATCTAATCAACATCCACATCCTATACAGACCTCCCGGACTCCAAGCTGACTTCCAAGAGCACCTCTCCCATCGACTCAGCAACAACATTAAAATGTCCTCCAAAATCCTTCTATTAGGAGACTTAAATTTAGGATACAATGATCATAAGGATAAATCTGCCGCAACCCTAGCTAAAGAACTTGCAGACTTAGGTTTCTCCAAAAGAGTCCTCACCCCTACTCACTCCAAAGGCCGCAGCCTTGACTAGGTCATGGATCACAACTGTGCATCCAACATTACCTCAAACACCGTCCTTCTTTGGACGGACCACACATGCATCGAATTCCTCATCCCCACCAACCCTAAACCTAAGACTCTCACCGACGCATCACCTGTCACAATAAGAAGTTCTAAAAAAACTCAACGCAGACAACTTGCGTCCCCACCTTAAAAGCCCCTGCCTAGCACCACCTTTCTCTCAGGACCCAAATATACTATCAGCTATCTTCAATGATACTCTCACCAATGCCATAAACTCTATAGCCCCACTTGAAAGCAAGAAGGAAAAAAAATCATTTCACTGCAACTCTTGGTTCTCGGAAGAACTCCAAACCCTCCAAGCTCAAAAGCGGCAGTTCTAAAAAACTGGCAAACGGATTGAGTGATCTAAATAAGAGCCTCTTCAAACAAATAGCCCTCCGATATAAAAAAGCCATTTTTGCAGCAAAATCCAACTCCTTCAATGATAGGATCTCAAAGGCCAACTCCCAAGCTAAAGAACTATTCGCAATCTTTAATGAATTAGTCACTCCTCCGGCTACTGCTGACGAGATAACTAAAGACAAAGCCTGGTGTGCCAGCATTCAGTCCGCCATGCTCAACAAAATAAAACTCCTCAAGAACAAAATCCAAAACCACTGCAAAGCCCCCCCAAACCAAAAAACCAACCGCCCTACACAAGACAAGCGTAGTAATCTCAATCACGCTCAATTCTCCTTCAGAAACGTCACTGAACCTGAGGTCCTTAATCTCATCAAAAACCTCAAACCATCCCTCTGCAAAGCAGACATTTGCCCTCTCAAAATCATCAAGGAATGCGCCAATGACCTAGCACCCCTGATTACTGCCTTCATTAACGCATCTTTCCAAGCAGGAACTGTCCCAAACAATCTCAAGGAAGCCTGGGTGTGGCCACTTCTAAAAAGGCCACACTTGACCCAGCGCACCCCAACAACTACAGACCGATAACGACAGTCCCGTTCCTCCTAAAAATCCTGGACAAAGCAGCTCACATCCAGATCCAATCATACATAGAAGCTAACTCCATACTAGGCAAAAGACAATCTGGCTTCTGTGTCAGGCATGGAACAGAATCAGCCTTATTAGACCTAAAAAATAAAATGTCACAGATCATGGACAAAGGCAAACCTGCCTTGCTCCTCCTCCTTGATCTATCAGCTGCTTTTGACCTGGTAGATCACCAAACACTCACCACCCACCTTCGGTTCCAGAAGCACCTCAAAGCCTTCCTCTTTGCCTCTGCTTTCTCTCCCTCTCTCCCCTGCTAAAACCACTGAACCTGCACCGAATCTGCTACTGGACCACTCACCGATCTCGGTCCTTGGCCCAGCCACTCTTCCCTTGCACTGCCTACCTGCACCACGGGACTGTCTCTGTACCCCACAGCCCCTTCTCCCGGCACTTACCTTGCACTTGCCACCAGCTGGCCCTATTATTTATCTTGTATTCTACTAACCTTTACTGCATTTTCCTTGCACTTGCCACCAGCTGGCTCTATTATTTATCTTGTATTCTACTAACCATGTACAGCACTTTCCCCCTCTCCCCTTCCCCCTGCACTTTTCCCAGTCCCCTCTACCCTTGAACTTGCGCGGTCTGAATGACACCTGGCCTAGTAGGATCGTTGTCTGTCTCCCTGTGTTCCCCCCGCCTCGTCACGCCTTGAAACACTTGTGTATAGGCATGTTACAAATGCCATATCATATCATATCATACCCATGCAGCCCATTTCTCTAATCAAGCAGCATCCTGGATCACTTCCTTCCTTGAAGGAAGAACCATGAAGGTCTACTCCGACACAGTTAACGCAGATCCTACCTCTATAAACTGTGGTGTCCCCCAAGGATCTTGTACAGCCCCCACCCTCTATAACCTCTTCACAAAACCCCTCTTCGACCTACTTGACTCCATGGGTGTTGCATATACAAACTATGCAGGCGGCACTCAAATACTTTTACCCCTATCTGGACTCTATCACCAAGACGCCACGGCCCTTCACAACATCCATGCCACTATCCAAGCTTGGATGGCAATCAATGGCCTCTGTCTTAACGGGGAGAAGACTGAAATTCTCATCCTAGGCCAGTCAAACACATTATCTAAACTAAGCCCCCAATACAACAACTTCAACATAGACAACTCAACCATCTCCGTATCATCCTCTGTCAAGACACTAGGTGTTCACATTGATGCAAATCTATCGATGACCAAACAAGTCAGCCCCATAGCCTCTGAATCAGCGTTCAGCACCAAACTCATCAATGCCATTAAAATCTACTTATCCACCCCCAACCGCTTGGCCATAGCTAGAGCAACTATAGGAGCCAAACTCGATTATTGCAACGCCCTTCTAGCTGCCACCTCCGCCAAAACATTCACAGACTGCAAACCACACAAAACAATGCCTTCAGAGCCACCATGAGCATCCCTAGAAGAGACCATATATCCCACGCCAGACGTGAAGCCCGGTGACTCCAGGTCAAAGACCGTATTACTCTGAAAATCCTCACCATCACTCACAGGTGCATCAACAAAACCGCTCCAGCATACCTATCTGAAGCAATATCAAGGACCACATCGACTCACCCCACCAGAGCTCAGTACACCAACCAGCTACACATACCACCCATAAAGAGAGGCACAGCGGGAGGTCTAGGCTTCTCCTATATTGCACCAAAACTCTGGAACTCACTCCCTGCCACCCTTAGAGCTGAAACTTCCATCTCTGTCTTCCGCAACAACCTCAAGGCCACTCTCCTCAACTAGCAAGTGGAGGACTGCCTCCTCCACTTCTGCCATGTATATTGTAATATAACACAAATGTAATATAACTATATTGTAACCTGTGTATATACTGCTAATGACTATGTAACTATATTGCAACCTGTATATATATATTGCTAATGACCATGTAACTAAGTAACTGAGCTTTGTACTGTAACAAGTGCCACAATGTCCTCAGGCTGTTGTGCGCTATGTAAATATGAATAAAACAAACAAAACAAACAAACGGTATGAAAATACCTATGTGTCAACAAGGCACAGCACGCCTACAAGCCTTGAACAAAGCAAGGTTTAGTTAATGGAGCGCTTGGTACAGTTGTTGGCTTCCAGACATACCCATGGAACAACAGCATTTAGTTTGTAAACATCAAGTTTGATAAACTTTCAGAAATCATAATTATAAGATGCACAACTGCGAAGTTCCTTCTTTTCAAAGACATGTATGTACGCAGAGAGCAGTTTTCTCTGTCGCTAGCCTATGCAGTAACTATTCATAAATCGCAAGGTATAACCTTAGATCAAACATTGATTGATATTGGCAATGCAGTCTTCAAAGAAGGCATGAGTTACATAGCACTGTCACAGCTACGTACAGTGGAAGGACTGTATCTAGTTAATTTTGATACAACTGCAGTCAGGGCAGAAATTCCAAGCATCATAGAGTACAATCGACTACGTGCACTGTACACACCCCATCTAAAAATGTACCCTATTCCTCAAAAACCAAAAGTTTTGAAAAGAAGGCTCATTCCATCAGAAGTACTAAATGATTTGGCACAGTACCATCAAAGAAACTGATACTGCAGAACCTACCAAAATCAAATACAAAAGGAATAAAATAGACAAACCATATCCAACTCCACCCACAAAAAAAATGCCTCTGCAAAGAAACCACCTACCCTTCCATCAAAGGGCTCAGACACAGAAGTAGCTAGACCATTCAAATATTCTAATACAACAAGTCTTAATTGATATGCAAATGTAACCATCAATGTTCTATTCCAAATACCAGCAGGCCAGTTTTGTTAGCAAATTCTGGCCCTTCACAGAAATGCATTAAGTAATCCTGACACCATTTACAGTGTCTCAGGAATAAGGCAAGAATTGGACTACAGTACTGGAATGGTGAAATTCACTTTAAACCGACAAGAAGATCCTCATGAATTTCTAATGTACGTACTACAAATACTGGAAAGAAAAAACATGCTTATAATTGAAATCTTTCACATTTCCTACATGTGGAAACATACATGCACTCTGTGCAACCATGTCGTTGAGGAACAAGTCCCTAACGAATGCTTTGTGTATGTTTCAATACCGAACTGTGAATCCATTCCATTTCACCAACTGATGCAAAATGCAAACCATAGCATGTTGGGTACGTCATGCAATTCTGATATTCGTTTGAGGCTACATATTCACTCACTTAGTCAATATGTGATATTAATGCTTTTAAGATACAAAGTCGACAGTACCAAAAACAACTGCAAACGTACTGCCTTCACACACGGACAGGTATCACTTGGCAAAAAACCTTCACAACTGTTGCCATAATCTACCACACAGGGGACTCCACCAATGGAGGCCACTATGCTGCATACATTAGAAAGGAATCGTCATGGTAGGAATGCAATGATGCTTCCATAAGTCTAAAGCACAGACTACCTGCAAATCTTGCAAATGCGTACTTAATATTCTTGAAGCCAAAATGTACTCATTGAGGTACAAACCTACTATACCTTACTCCCCAGCACCGACCAGTACTGTTTTTCGTTTCACACTATCGACCTAAAGCAACATACCATACATGAAGCCTTGCGAAATGCACTACATTGTGTGTTTGACAATTTTACCCCCAATGTTTCCAAGGAGTACAGTCACACACACAGTACGTGTACACAAAACACAGTAGCAGTATTTTCCACTGGATACGTGGAAGGGAAAGTGCTAAGTGTGGGGGTTCAAAACTATCCTCTATAACCTCTAAAATCACCACTAACGCAAATCAGTCACTAGCTCTCTGAGAATAGTCGTACAACTCCAACACATATGGACGTATCAGCACGTAAATCCGCAAATGGACAGTACCACTTCACAATGTACACAGATGTCTAAGTAACCACAGGAATGCACAAGCTTCTCTACGTACCCTTCACAAACAGGACACTGTAAACTGTTAGAATACGCCACCTGCTATCTAACTGCAACCTGAATGCGACAATGTTATTTGCAGCATCACAACTACCCAACTCAACCTTCAACAACTACTGTGCTACAAACATAGCTTCAAACACTTACAAAGTATACGCAGTTACTATACGCCAACAGCTACGTAACTACGGTCATAATACTGCATTACCACAAAACAATGTCATAATACTTGCAAACTACCAGCAGAAACCAAATGCATAAAGAAACAATGTTACAAAAAGGTAGCCGTAAAACATTCACAAATAACCATCTGCTATAGAACGCTACCCATCCTACCAACATGTGTAGACCAGATATTGTACACCATTACATTTCCTCCTACTTCAAGAGGACACCTTAAACAGTTTTGTAACCACGCCAAACGTCACTATCATTCATTGTGCACCATAGTAGCAATGAAATTTCAAAGTTTTTTTTTAAATTCAGCATGGATTTTTTTCCCCCACAGACCTAATGATTATGCACAGAACCACAGGAACTGCGCTGATTGCACAGTACACTGGTTCAAAGCATAGTACTAACAAAGTGCTAGTTATGAGGGTCTACAAAATAAAGAATGTATGCTATGTAGTGTACTGCAAAGTAACGAAATACCTGTGCTAACATATTGTGTTCTCTTTCCCCCAGATAATGCAGCAACCAGTACGACAACATTTTACACCCCACACACAAAACACAGTGCAGACCTTCATCAATGCAAACAGTAAGTCTTCAACAATTTCTATTATACTTGTGTACAATATCCACAGTGCAATAAGTGCATGTATCTCTGCTGTACACATACCAATACCACCACTGACAATGCACACCTATATTACACTATGCAGCTTGTGGCCACGCCCTACACGCCTCACTACACCCTGTACATTGTAGGGACTCAAGCCATACACTAATCATTGAACATCCGGCCCACTATTACTGCTTCACTGCAGAACTATACATACAAACATCTATCCACGTTCGACACATAACACCCACACATAACACATCCACCTACCCCTTAGCCAATGCAGTTTACATTTGCTGCTATTTCTTCCACAGAATACATAAACTGTTTCCTACGTACACTGGTCACCTAACCCTTTCATAAGTGCACACACTGAATTACAACAATATTATATAATTACAATTATAACAACAATACAGTAACCTACCATACAATCTGGACAATCACAACAATACAACTTCATGCATACATCAATAAATTGTCATGATGGCTGCTCCCGGGGAGCCAGGCCAGGCCCAGCGTCCCCGGAAGCAGACCTAACACCCACATCACCGGATCCAGCGGACCGCTACTGGGGCCCTTTGGACCACGTCCTGGCGCCTTTGGCGCCAGGCTCATAAAAGCTTCAGTCCTGGCGCCATAGGCGCCAGGCTCATTTGGTCAAAACATGTCATGATGCTTGGGTGGACTTACCTGAGGCAGACCATGCTGCTTACTCACCCAGAGCAATCCAGTCTGGCTGAGGTCTCCAGCCATTTAGGCTGGGAGGAACTATTTTTCCTCTTCAGGAACTCTTTTTCTTACCTGGGTGGGGCCGGAGGAAGGATACTCACTTGAAGCACTCCTCTGATATTTAAACCACGCCCGAGGGAATTCATGTGCTTCGCGTTATTCTGCATCAGCAGCAGGACGCTCACCAAGTCGGCTCCTGCATCCTGGCTTCTGACACGCCCGCAGCTCCTGGAACACCTGAAAGACAAAAGCAGAGAAAAGACAAGCATCCAAAGCTTTACTCACCGGAATCCTGCACTCGGGAAACCTTCTTCCGACAATCCTGCAAAAGAAAAGCAAAAGGTTAGCAGCGCACCACAACGCTCGCCGCAGCGCCGCTTTCTCTTACCTTATCGTGGCCGCGCCACGTGCAGAAACGGCTACAAAGCTTGCAGCACCTCGGCACCTGCAAAAAGGGGAAAGACACGATTAGAAGCGCTCCGCTTCACCCGGTGCCACACCTATTCCACTTACCTTTACGAGGCCTTACCACGAACAACAGCGGTTTCCGAGGACAAAAGAATTGTGCTATTCCATCAAGGTCTTTGTGGTGAACTTAAAGACGTCCTTGCCCAGGTTGTAAATCCACCCCAGGACTGTTCAGAATATATTGACTTGGTGGTCCAATTGGATCACAGGCTTCAAAATAGGAAAGCAGATCGATCCAGGTTTGAAACTCGGGTTTTCGCGAAAATCCAGAGTAACTCCAAAGGCCTCGACGCCACTGAACCTATGCAAATTGGGGTGGTGAAAGGCCCCTTGACCCAAAAGGAGCGTGACAGAAGACGGCAAATGCCGTTGTGTCTCTACTGTGGGTCGTCGGGGCATTTTCTTCCAGATTGTCCGGTGAAACCTCCCAAGAAGACAGTAGGCGCCTCTGATAAAAATCCTGTAGAGTCTGAGCCGGGAAACGACCTCGCCCGACAAGCGTAGAGGTCCGCTTGCCGAGCTTGAAAACCAATTCTTTAACCTCGCACTTCATTATGCCAATGGTTCTCGTAAATCCGAAGCAGCCAGAACGATTGCATGCAATTCAGGCGTACATCGACAGTGGGGCTATAGGAAACTACGTGGATCACGAGTTGGCTTCCGGGATGAATCTGCCTCTTTGCCCAAAAACCATCAAGGATGTCATCACCACAGTGGATGGAACCGAGATCGCCTCTGGGCCGGTAACCCACTCAACTACCGAAGTGACATTGTTAGGTCAAGATGGGCATCGGGAGGCAATAGTGTTTGACGTGATCAAGGCCCCGCAATTTCAAGTAATTCTGGGAATTCCTTGGCTGGAAACACACAATCCTCAAATTGATTGGCGAGCAAAGACGATAACTTTTCCAGAATGTGCACAAACCTGCTACCTACGAGCTTCGGGCACTGGCCTAGCTACAGTAACGGCTGACTGCTTGCAATTACCGCCGGAATACCGAGAATTTCAGGACGTTTTTCAAAAGGAGCAAGCCAACACCCTACCGCCCCACAGGTCATATGATTGTCAGATAGATTTAATACCCGGAGCAACTCCTCCCTGCAGCAGGATTTATGCCCTCACCGAGCCCGAGAATCTTCATCTACGTCAGTATCTGGACCAGTACCTGGCCAATGGTTTTATTCGCCCGTCAAAGTCCCCTGCATCCTCGGCATTATTCTTCGTACCAAAAAAAGAAGGTGACCTCAGAACCTGCATAGACTACCGTGCTTTGAATCGGATAACAGTCAAAAACAGATATCCAGTACCTCTGATCCCAGAGCTTCTTGACCAGGTGAAGGACGCCTGCATATACACCAAGTTAGATCTCCGAGGGGCTTCCCATATTGTGCGGGTCAAAGAAGGCGACGAATGGAAGACGGCGTTCCGCACCAAATATGGGTTGTTTGAGTACCAAGTGATGCCTTTCGAACTGTGCAATGCACCGGCTGCCTTCCAATATTTTATGAATGATGTCCTCAGGGAGCTCTTTGACGTTTGTGTTGTCATGTACATAGATGGCATTCTCGTATACTCCTCTTCGGAAGCTGATCATCGAAATCATGTCAGAGCAGTACTTAAAAAATTACGTCAACACAAATTATTTGCAAAACTTGAAAAATGGGTTTTCCATGCCACCGAAGTCGAATTTCTGGGTTTTATCCTGACACCTAAAGGAGTCCAAATGGACTCACGAAAAGTGGACGCTATCCTCAAATGGCCATCACCCAGTTCCGTAAAAGGTGTTCAGAGCATGTTAGGTTTTGCCAATTTCTATCGCCGATTCATTCTCGAGTTTTCACGAGTGGTGCAACCCATCACGGCACTCTTAAGAAAGAATAAACGTTTTGAATGGTCCAAAGAAGCTGAGCAAGCCTTTCAAGAACTAAAAGAGAAGTTTACTTCTGCACCTATATTGAAACACCCACGTCCGGACCTCCCTTACATCGTCGAAACTGACGCGTCCAGCTTAGCTATGGGAACCGTTCTCTCTCAAAGAGACCCAGAAACCAACCAATTACATCCCGTAGCGTTCTGGTCCCGGAAATTCTCGGTTTCCGAGATAAACTACGCCATCACTGACAAGGAACTGCTGGCAATTAAATCCGCCTTTAAGGCCTGGCATCATTATCTCCTTGGAGCAAGACACACCATCACGGTGATTACTGATCATAGGAATTCACAGTATCTGAAAACCGCCAGGGCACAATCATCTCGACAGCTCCGTTGGGCCCTGTTCTTTGCCGAATTCGACTTTGTAATCACTCACCGCCCTGGCTGTAAGAATGGTAAAGCAGATGCCCTTTCTCGAATTGGAATGGGGGACGTTATCGGTAACACTGAACCGGTACCAATAATTCCTGAGCAAAGAATCTTAGGCATGACTTCTTCGCAATCACTTGAAGACATTCAGGACAGAGTTAAACAACTCTTAAATTCAACTGATTTGCAGAACTGGATACAAAAAGGAACTGATTTTACCTTAACCAATGGCCTACCTTATTTCCGAGGTCGACTGTTTCTTCCACACTCTGAACTCCAAAAGCAAGTTATTACCTGCTATCACGACTCATTGATAGAAGGACATCCTGGCATAGCCAAAACAGAAGAAAAAGTGAAAAGACAATTCTGGTGGCCTTCGTGGAGAAAAGATATAAAAGAATTTGTGATGTCCTGTGGTGTGTGCGCACAAAACAAGGGTCAAAAGAAAAGACCGGCTGGTCTTCTTCAACCGTTAGGCATTCCCCCATCTCCCTGGCACGCCCTTTCTATGGATTTTATCACTGACTTACCCCCCTGCTCCGGGTACAACACCATCCTTGTTATTGTAGATCTATTTTCCAAAATGGCACATTTCATTCCATTAAAAGGTTTACCTTCAGCTTGAGTACTAGCCAGAGAATTCCTTGAAAATATTGTCCGGTTACACGGATTCCCGTCGGTGCTTATCTCCGACAGAGGGAGTCAATTTATTTCCCATTTCTGGCGTAGTTGCTGTCAGTTGGCCCAAATTGATGTAAGACTCTCAACCAGCCACCACCCCCAAACCGATGGTCAAACTGAGAGAACGAACCAGACTCTCGAACAATATTTACGATGCATGCTACAACAGTCAGAAAGCAACTGGAAAGACATTCTTTGGATAGCTGAATATGCATACAACAATTCAGTTCACTCCGGAACGGGGCAGAGTCCCTTCTACACAGTATATGGAATCCAACCTCGAACTTCCAACCTCGATCCTCCTCAGGATCTCGGAACACCCGCCGTGGATCAGCTGCACACTACTATTACCCAAGCCTTCAAGGAAGAAACGGCACACTTACAGCAAGCCAAGGAAAGATACAAGAGAGGTGCAGATCAACAGCGGAGCGAGACACCTCAATACCAGGTTGGAGACCAAGTCTGGTTGTCCACCAAACACTTATCACTCAAAGGACCTCGCACTTTTAATCCGAAGTATCTGGGGTCATATCCTATCACTGCTATAATTAATCCGGTGGCTGTTAAACTAGAATTACCAACTCATATGCGAATACATCCAGTGTTTCATGTATCACTTTTAAAACCTATGCAACCTGGAACCAGACTAACTAAACCTCCGGGACCCATTCAAGTGGATGGAGAACCTGAATTCGAAATAAAGAACATTTTGGACTCTAAGGTTATTAGGTCAAAGCTGTTCTACCTAATTGACTGGAAAGGTTATGGTCCTCAGGAGAGATCATGGGAACCCTGTGACCACGTCCATGCTCCACCGCTGATTAAGAAATTTCATCAGACCTTTCCAAATAAACCAAAACCCCCTGGGAAGACAATCTTGGGAGGGGCCTTGAGGGGGGGTGCTGTCATGATGGCTGCTCCCGGGGAGCGAGGCCAGGCCCAGCGTCCCCGGAAGCAGACCTATCACCCACATCACCGGATCCAGCGGACCGCTACTGGGGCCCTTTGGACCACGTCCTGGCGCCTTTGGCGCCCGGCTCATATAAGGCTTCTGTCCTGGCGCCATAGGCGCCAGGCTCATTTGGTCAAAACATGTCATGATGCTTGGGTGGACTTACCTGAGGCAGACCATGCTGCTTACTCACCCAGAGCAATCCAGTCTGGCTGAGGTCTCCAGCCATTTAGGCTGGGAGGAACTCTTTTTCCTCTTCAGGAACTCTATTTTCTTACCTGGGTGGGGCCGGAGGAAGGATACTCACCTGAAGCACTCCTCTGCTATTTAAACCACGCCCGAAGGAATTCATGTGCTTCGCGTTATTCTGCATCAGCAGCAGGACGCTCACCGAGTCGGCTCCTGCATCCTGGCTCCTGACACGCCCGCAGCTCCTGGAACACCTGAAAGACAAAAGCAGAGAAAAGACAAGCATCCAAAGCTTTACTCACCGGAATCCTGCACTCGGGAAACCTTCTTCCGACAATCCTGCAAAGGAAAAGCACAAGGTTAGCAGCAAACCACAACGCTCGCCTCAGCGCCGCTTTCTCTTACCTTATCGTGGCCGCGCAACGTGCTGAAACGCCTACAAAGCTTGCAGCACCTCTGCGCCTGCAAAAAGGGGAAAGACACGATTAGAAGCGCTCCGCTTCACCCGGTGCCACACCTATTCCACTTACCTTTACAAGGCCTTACCATGAACAACAGCGGTTTCAACGCCGGCAGCGAATCGGCTCCTGCAAAAGGGGAGAAGGTGAGCATCAGACTTGATACAGGAGGGAATACTCACCTAACGACTTACCAGATTTTGGTTGAACTCAATCCTCAATTCGGGTCAGAAGGGCCTTTCTGCCTTTCCTAGACCCCGGCCCCGAAGGGGAAAAGACATTTAATATAATCTAAAGACTACATACTTACGGCAATCCCGAAGTGGGATCGAACAGCCAGAGGAATCGCGCCCACAAAATACCCCAGTGAAGTAACTGGAATCAACGCGCCCCTGCACCAGAAGCAGGATGGAGGGCTCATCCTTACAGAAAATAAGGTGAGAGCCCACAAAAACCGAACTAGCGACAAGGGGATTTAGAAGGGGGAGATACGGGGGAGCAGATACTCTTTCCAGCAGATATTAACTCCCTCTTTCCCACCTACAGAAAATGATCCTACGAGCCAGACAGACGAGATTCGGGGGAGGGCCAGTCCAGTCCATCTTCCGGGCCCTGCGCTTACTGTAGAAGAATTGGTAGCAGTCCAGAACGGGTCAGCGCCTCTGTCGGAATCAGGTGAGCGTTACAGAAATCTTACGTAACTTTCCTAACTTCTGCAGCATTTGGATCCTTGCTTTCCACTGCCACCATGTAGGCCATTAGGTCACTTTCATTTTTATATACACCATTTCCAAAAAAAGTAGCCAACCCATACTTCACTAAAGCGCATACATCATAGTTCCCCAGCCACATTGCAACCACTGCCTTACTGCTTAACTTTTTAAACTTCTGTTACCCTTTTTTCTTGTGTAAAGAAAACACTATTTAAAGGCCATAAATTCCTTACAACGTTAGACTAACTGCTTTCCTTTCCTAAACAGTAGCCCCAAAAAAAGGTCATACAGTACGACACCAAACTGCGTACTATGGACCACCCACCCACGTGTTCTGAAAAAGCAAACAGTCTCACATTACCCACTGCTGCCTTGTAACACACTGCACATCTAACTTGTCCTTACCCACTGTAAAAGCACATTTTATGCATTTTGCCATCTGTGCATTCACGTGACCACGGCAACATCATAGCTACTTGTACATTGCACTACCATCACCGTAATGACACTACCAACATTCCTAAATAAATGCCACAATCGAAACACGCTGCCGGCTGATTCCTTCCTTTTTTTCCTTCATCATCTCCGGAAATTGAAACCTAACATACCTCTCCTTAAATAGGACACACGCTCATTGTAAAACAGCCTTGAGGGGGAAGCATGTTTAGCTCCAAGGTTAGATATTGTGTAGAAGTCTAGGAAAAAAAGATACATAACTTGCACTGCAGTTCCTCTGTGCATGTGCCCCAAAGGTACTCTGCAACGATCTCATACGCCGTACAGTGCAATTTCACGCCTCCCAATAGAAGCATGGAAGTAGCCAAAATGATGTAAGTACACCTTTACATCACATGTGTATTACCATTAACAGTTATTAACATGTTCCTCAGTAGCATATTTAAAAACTTCCTCTACCACTCACTTTAACTCCGTACATTATACAGACCTTTGTGATGGCAGTACAAAGTGCTGTTACACTGCCATGTCTCCACCATTCCCAGTAAATTGCAACTGCCATTGCACTTACTTTTGCAGCCATTCTCCCCCCCCCTCCAAATTCAGATATACAAAGCACGACAAACGTAGTATGCAAGTTGTACACTAAAGCACCTTACCTTCTGCGCACTCATGCACTGCCACATTCCCTGTTCTCCCCTTTGTATGCTCTTTCACACAATTACTACGTCTACGCACCCTCTGTGTACTATATGTTATAACGGACACAAGTGCATGCAGCGGGCAACCGGCACACAAACATGTACAGCTCACATTTCATTGACGCTCTTCTTACCAAAGCAGCTCCTCCATTCTCCAGCAATCCAAGGTGACCCCCATTACTTTTCTTATTGTATTACTTTCTTTGTAGACACACAGACACCTTGTGTCGTGGGTCCAATTACACTTGCGACCACTGTCAAGTTTTATAAAAACATGAAAATATCATCTACTCCCAATGGTCCCAAGACATTTTCTTGTGTGCAGCCGTACAATCACAGTATTACCTACAAACCAGACACCAAGGCAGTGGGTTCACTTATGGTGCTACGCTCTAACACACACTTCATGGTTCATCAGGCGTGCAGCTATTACTACATTACCCTTCCCGCAAAGTTTTGTCCTCTACGTTGAAACTAATACCCGCTACTTACATCTACTCTTATTCCTCTTTCTACTCAGCTAACTGGCACCCTACTGTGCGTGCCACACATTCCAATAGACGGCCGGTGGACCAACCATTGGAAGATTACCATAAACAATGTCTTTTACATGGTTATTATCGTTGTTATTATATGAGCCGACCGCTATGGGCCGGTATGTCCACTTGCGGTTCCTGCTATACGAACCAACCTGCTAACCTTTATTCTATAAGCCATCCCAGAGGCACCAGATGCTACCTTTGTTACCTTTCAAAAAATATGTATCCTTCCACACGGGCCACCTATCAGCACTACATACTCCTTTTCCCACTGTGCTATACGAAAACAGAAGGACAGAATTGCACAGACAGCATTGGTCACGGGATTTTGTTTGCGAAATAAAACAGCAGTGATTCCACCAACTGCATTTACTTTTTTTGGTCAAATAAAGCACGTCCAACCATGCGCTGTATTGTTAGTAAAGTAAGGAATTATCTGGAACTGTAAACTCTGCCTGCCATGTCTGCTTTGCCTTTTGTTTATGTTGTTCCTTTACAGAGCTAGATACTCACATGACAGAGTGCGCTACGCTTGGCGCGCACATAAAATAAATACCTGAAGTTCACGCCATGATGAATGACTATCCACAATTGAAGTCAGTAACGCCAGTGACTGCTGCGATGGTGTAGCCGGCACACAGGAATATCTAACGAAAGCGATGCACACATTGCAATTCCACACACTTAAAGCTCCACCTGCTTCCTTTCGCCATCTGAACAAGTACGCCAAACAAAGGTAACAGTCAGATTGTCTGCCATCCTGTATATAGCTTCACTTAACAGCGTTCATTATGTTTCCGCTGCAAATGTATGTGTGCTGGAATGTACATTCTCCATAGTTTTCATGTATAATATTTATTAAGTCGTGTCAGGTCGCACTGCCTTCCTTCGCTCTCAAAGTACAAGGTATGCAAGGCACGAGGTGTACCATACTGTACATTAATTGTGTCATCTCAGTATGTGAATGGCATCAAGGCCAATAACGGTCACCAATTTCACGTGCTTTCACTTCACGTCACTTCTACTGTTATGCCAACTGCAAAATTTCCTCCACAACCATGCTGCAACAGTGAGCACCCACAGGAGACATACATATTTCCAGCCATTACGCTGGACTTGCATATCACTGTAAGAACTAACCCAAAGAAGGGAACATTCTTAAACCTACTTCTGAACAATATCCACATTGTTACATCAAATGCCCGTAGCCATACACGGCAGTATGCGCTTCCCACTCCCAACACAACATGGTACACCGATTACAACAACCCCTATAGCATCTGCAATACACTCCCCACCCCCAATAGCCTCTGAAGGTTGTCGCCTGCGCACCTACCCCACACCGCTTAATGTGTTAGTATCTGCGTACGTGCGCCATGTCGCAAACGTCACGCAGTAAAACAATCCTTGCATTTCCCACTTTCTTACTGCACTCCCTCAACGGAAGCTCACTTCACGTCCGCACCCCTCTTAACACAAATTGTGTCTTCTCTCACCAATGCCCCTTTACGACCTGCACCATGCCCTCCACATTGATTCTGCAAAGGCGCGGATCTTACCACACTTACATATTTACAAATGTGTTGTATGACACAAGGTAAGCTTATAATAACTTATGCAAACTACCTAAGGCAAAGTGAAAGTACTCTTTGTACATATGTCTTCAATCCACATACCAATATCATAGGACTCCCATACATAGCAGCATTACGTTGCAGGTTTCTTAGCAAGAACCTACTCCTTTGCCACACCCACTGTAAAGCAATACACCCATGCATGGAAACATGTCAGCACTTACCATTTCTGTCCACAGGTACATTTCGGTTCAGTAGTGAACCCAATGAGGTCAACTTTCTGTTACATACTTCCAACAGTGCCCACCCACTTATGTCCAAGGGCCCCAGCCATGCAGGCAAGCCAGTAAGGGTTTTGCAAGCACAATGCAACATAGCAATAGGACTGCAAATATCGTCATATTCACTCCAAAGCAGTCCCCATTCCCAATGGAGTCTGCATGCACTCACGGAAAAAAAGAAACTTACCTACACAACTGCCCACAAATTAACTATCTGTGAGTACCTGCATACAAATTCCATCCATCTACCAATGTCTAACTGCCCTCCCTAAAGCAAAGCTGTGCCCAAAATATAGGCTGTTGGGTACATAGGCAGAGGCCTGCGGCCTCCGCCAATGCACCCAATTGCCTAGTCCTACTACACACCCACCGGAAGGCAATAAAGTCATACATTGTAACATTTCCCACGGTGCTTTAGAAGTACGTATAGATACAGCAACGGACTCAAACAAGGCAACATTCTCGCACCTACGTTCAACCAGTGCCCACACTGTTGCGGCCAAGGGCTGTACCCATGCACACAAGCCAGTATGTATTTTGCAGGCACAAGAAACATTGGCACTCCGACTGCAAATGTCCTCATATTGTCTCCAATGCACCCCCTATCCTCAATAGAGTCTACATTCACTCACCATAAAATGATGCTATCCTCCACAACTACCCACCGATAAAGTACAAGTGAGTCCCTGCATACAAATTCCTTCCATGTGCCAATGGCTAACTGCCCTCCCGAAAACAAGGCTGTGGCCAAGCCCTACAGTCTTCGTTACATAGGTGGAGGCGTACGGCCTCCGCCCATGCACCCAATATTTTACTCCTTCAACACACCCACTGAAATGCAATATAGACATGCATACTACCATGTGGCCACATACGTTTGCTGACTAGCGGTACATGTGGGTACAGTAACAAAGTCACACTACGCAACATTATCCAACCTAATTCCAACCTCTGGCCAAACTGTTACATCCAATAGCCCTGGCCATTTACACAATCCAGTACACCTTTCCAGGCACAACACACCGTCATACATCAACTACAAATACCCTCATATTACCTCCAATTCACTCCCCATCCCCAACGCAGTCTACCTGGACTCAATGCACTCTTTCTACGTATGTGTGTTAAGCACAAACCATTATCACAGTCCTCCCATACATGCCTACAATGCGTTTCAGGAAGTGTGCCCAACACCTATGCTACTCTTTGTACATATGTGTACTATCCAGATATCAATAGCACAGTAGTCCCACACATTGCAGCATTTCGTTGCGGTTGTGGTTTCATTGCCAACAACCGGCTTCTTCCCCACACCCACTGCAAAGGAATGGAACCATTCATTGAAAAATGTGACCACTTACCTTTCCTGTCCACAGGTACATATTGGCACAGTAATGAACGCAATCAAGGCAACATTCTGTAACCTACTTCCCTGTTCTGTCCAAGAGCCCAAGGCAGCAATCTGTAACCTACTTCCAACCAGTGGTCAACACGTTTTGTGCAAGGGCACCAGCAATGTACACAAGCCATTAGGTGTTTTGCAAGCACAACACCACATAGCACTGCAACTGCTAATATAGTCATTGTCAAGTTCTAACTGCCATTCGTAATGCAAGCCTGTGCCGAAGGCTGAGGCCTTCGGTACATGGGCGGAGGTCTACAGCCTCCGCCCATACCACCCAATTGCCTACTCCTATTACACACCCACCCACTTCAAGGCAAATGAGGTATGCATGGTAACATTTCTCACAGTGCTTTCCTGCCTACACGTACGTATACCTACACTAAAGGAGACAACCAAAGCAACATTTGCACACCTACTTTCAACCACTGCCCACAGTGTTACGGGCAAGGGCCATTGACATACACACAAGGCAGTAGGCCTTTTAGAGGCACAACACAACATAGTACACCTACTGAAGTATCCTCATACTATCTCCAAGGGACTCCCCATCACCTATACAATCTGCCTACATTGACCAACACATCATAGTCCTCTGTGCACCTAACCACCAATCCAGTGTATGTCAGTAGCTGTGGGAATGCAGTCTACCTGGACTCAATGCACTCTTTCTATGTATGTTTGCATTTCACACATCATTATCACAGTCCTCCCATACACACCTACAATGCGTTTCAGGTAGTGTGCCGAACACTTACGCTACTCTTTGAACATATGAGGGCTATCCACATATCAATAGCCTAGTAAATAGCACTCCAACTGAAAATATTGTCATATTGTCAATGTCTAACTGCCCTGCGTAACGCAAGCCTGTGCCTAAGGCCGAAGCTCTTCGGTACAGCCCATGCACCCAGATGCCTAGTCCTGCTCCACACCCAATGGAAGGCAATAGAGGCATGCAGGCTAACATTTCCCACAGTGCTTTCCTGCCTACACATACGTATACCTACACTAAAGGAGCCAACCAAAGCAACATTCGCACACCTACTTTCAACCAGTGATCACACTTTTACAGCCAAAGGCCATTGCCATGCGCACAAGGCAGTAGGGCCTTTAGAGGCACAACACAACATAGTACACAGACTGCACATATCCTCATATTATCTCCAAGACACTACAGTTTGCTTACAGTGACCAACATATCACAGTCCCCTGTGCACCTAACCACCAATCCAGTGTATGTCAGTAGCTGTGGGAATGGTCCATATCACAACCGTGTACTGCCAAACAATCCTTCCTTTTCTTTGTCGTTATGGTCACGCTTGCAGCAACGGTGTGTGCAAACTCACCCACCTACCTAATCACTAAGTGCCTCACTGCTCACCCATGCATACAGACATTACATTATGGGGGTGGTACCCAAGCCTTAGGTTCTTTCTACATGGCATGGCCATGCAGTGAAAAGGGTACGCCTTACCCAGACCCACAGCATGCCAAGTTAAAGAAGCAGGTTAATATTCTGTCACAAACCCACCGCTGAAAAATAACGCAAATGCACAATATCAACATAACCACCAGCATCCGTCACCTTCAGCACAAAACATTGGCAATATGTTCGCTTCCCCCTCTTTCACCCATCGGATCCTGCAAGCCATTCTTTCCAACGTCGTTCGGCGAGCCACTATCCTCCGTTACACGATGGCTGTGTCTCCTAAAAACTTTGACGCACAGCACGCTTCCCTCCTGCCAACCACCAGCCGCGTCCACTGTCCGCCGACAGCACGGCGTACCACTGGCCAATGAGACATCGGTCCGCGGAGCAAACAAGGAAATGGGTCCACAGAGCGGACCCTGATATCGCACATTTTTTGGGACGTACATGTTAGTGTTTAGCAAAAGGATTACCGGTCTGATTTCCACCAAACACACAAAAGCACACTTTCTGGCCCAAGCCCCCGCTCCTGGCGCAAATTTGGTGAAAATACATTCAGCCGTTCAGCCTGTAGCTGCGTTCAAAGTTTTTGCCCATTCAGTCTTTGGGGGAAAAAAACATTTTTGGGACCCCCTAAACCTTTCCCCCCCACGCACGAAATGTCGCCCAACTTGGTGGAAGAATTCAGATTTGGCCCTATATTTTTTTTGCAAAGTTTGGTGAGGATTCGTCCAGGGGGAGCTAAGTTATAAGCCGCCAAAAAAATGCTCTTCCTATGAGTTTAGCAGCTTAACCATAACTACTACACTCCCGCTACCGCGGGCTGTGTAAAAATTCAATGAAAAAACATTGTTCAAGGGATGTTATGGTTACAAGTAAAACCAAAAAAACCCTCAAATTCGCCAGTTATGGTAAGCCAAGCAACCATAACTCGCGTCACCACCGTGCACAACTAAGACTAACATCCAGGACATGAAAGATGGCATCACAAATATAGATGACATCACATATTTAATTAATTTTAATAAACAGTACTTACAAGGGAGTGTGTTTATAATGTTGGCAATAAGATGTTACGGGTGATTCGGAGACCTATCATGAACTACTTAATGTATTAAACAATGTGCTCATGTAAACAAGTCATTATATTTTAGTGTTGTTTATAGCAGAACCTAATCATACATACATACAGGCAATTGCTGCAGCATGCACCATAGAAGTACAATATTTTTTATCTCGTCATTTTCGAAAGTAAAATAATAAATGCTATTTTATGAGAGTTATGAGTAATATTAAACATGGAATAAATAGGTAACAATTGAAAACTTACCACACACTTTTGTTACTAGAAAATACATATAAAAACGCACAATGCATACAAATTAGAGGCACAAACCGGTAAACTGAAATAGGAAGAAAGAAATAACAGCACCAAAAATGACAATAACATTTAATCATCATGTGCGCAAATTAATTGTGTGTTTGGGACCTACTTATTGCCCAATGTATGTGCACTATGAGCACAGGATAAACTTTAAGGAAAGTACTTTAAGAACATATGGAGGTTGTGTAGATATATAGTAAAAATAAAAAAAACAGCCTAATCATGCCAGTAAATCAATGACATTTGTGATATCATCTTTCATGTCCTAGGTGTTAGTATTAGCAGTGCACGGTGGTGGCGCGAGTTATGGTTGCTTAGCTTACCATAACTGGCGAATCTCTGGGGGTTTTCAGTTTTACTTGTAACCATAACGTCCCTTTAACAAAGTTTTGTCATTGACATTTAAGCAATATGACCCGAGTGGCAGGGGCATTACCGACTCAGGTAATGCCCCCGCCGCGAGGGTCATATTGCTTTTAGTACCCCGACCTGCAAGATCTGCGTGACCAGGGCACTAAAAGCATTTTTTTCTGTCTCGAAACGCTGCAGCGTTTCGGGACAGAAACAAAAAAAAAAACAACCAAGAAAATGCCCACAGTAGTGTTTCCAGCGTGTCCGCTCCCAAAAAAAAAAGGCAAAGAAAGTAAGTGGGGTTGGGAGGGTGAAGGGCGGGAGGGGAAAAAGAAAAGAAAAAAAAAACGACCTGCGTCCCCAGCGGGGAATGACGGAAGCCTCCAGCCGTGTGGGGATGGCCCCGCTCTGAGTCTTCACATGGCTGGAGGCTGCCATGGTCCCCCACCGGGGTCAAAGGAGCAAGAAGGTAAGTGGGGTGGGGAGGGAGGAGGGAGGAAAGGGGAGGGAAAACAAAAAAAACCTTACCTGAGTCCCCGGCAGGGGGTGAAAGCAGCCTCTCAGCCGTGGGGAGGCTCAGAGCGGGGATGGCCCTGCTTCGAGCCTCCTCATTGGCTGAGGGGCTGCCAGGCCCCCCGCCATGGACAAAGGAGGCTGGAATCCCGGCCAAGAATCGAGGGATTCTGGGCCAGGTAACGACCCGGCGAGAGCCAATCAGAATGCATGTTGCATTCTGCTTGACTCTCGCCAGGTACTAAATATATATATATATATATATATATATATATATATATATATATATATATATATATATATATAATAGGGCAGCGTAGTTGCCCTATAGTTATGGTGAAACCTGTGTACATAGACTTTTGCCAAAATTCTATTGCTAACAACTTTGAACGGATTTGGATGACATTTAAAAAAAAATCATGTTGTCAGAGCCCTCCACCCCAAAACTGGTAATTTTGGTTAAAATGTGTTAAAAGATGAAGACGTTATTAAGAAAACAAAAAAACATATTGTTCTACTACCAATCATTTTCCCTGAGAAAAAGGGGGATTTTTATAACAGCAGTAGCGCGAATACCACTGTATGTGCGCACAAAGTGTCGCAGAGTCAGGGAGGAAAAAGAAATTGAGAGGAGTGGCTGACCAAGAAAAGAGGATGGGTCACATGGTGAGTGGCTGTGAAGACAGTGAAGAGGTTTTTAATTTTCGAGCGTTACCAGGGCAATGCTCAGGGGAAACAGCATAATCGGAATTGATTTTCTCTAATTTTTAATGGGAATAGGAAGTAAAAGAAAAACACCTGCAGTGATATACTAGACAGAGGGAAATGGGTCTTTGTGGAAAAATGTAACATATACAGTGGCCATGGTTGAAGGCCACGGCTAGAGAGCTCCAACGAAACTTATGGGTGCAACATTTACAGTGGCCACGGCCGAAGACCATGGCTAGTGGACTCTGAAGAAAATGATTGGTGCAAAATATACAGTGGCCACTGCTGAAGACAGTGTCTGCTGTCTATGGTCAGAGGCCCCCTTGTGGAGAGAATATACCAACTAGACATTGGGCCACATCACGAGTTGGGCGGTATCCTGGGAGGTATTACCGCCGGGGCTATTAGCGTTACAGCCAAACTTCTGGCGCTATTAGCGCCGGATCACCGGTTTGGCAGAACTGAAGTCCCATTCCCCATTGGGCCCATTTGGGAATTATTTTCAGCACTACTACCGCCGGTGGTATTAGCGCACAGTAATAGTGCCAAAAATCAGCACAATCGTGGTGTAATTGCCCCAAGCTAAGAGCAGGGGGTAAATCCTGCCAAACATGTGATTTGGGGGACCCTTAAATGCGGTGGTAACAGAGTTAGTGCCGCATTTAAGGGTTACCGGCAAACTCGTGATGACCCCCCCTTGTGTATAGAGAATCACTGCTTACAAAATAAACTGAGAATATGGAAAACCCACCACAACTAATGCGGCAGGACATGCTCAAGAGTATACTTTTGGCATATTTTAAAACCTCATTACTGTAATAAAAATACAATTAGTTCTATCACTCTTATGTTTAGCCATGCGTGACACTTAGAGTGAATTGTGAAGTTTAGCCATGCGTCACACTTAGAATTGTAAAGTTTAGCCATGCGTCACACTTGAGTGGAATGTGAAATTTAGCAATGCGTCACACTTAGAATTGGGAAGATTATGCATGCGTCACACTTGGATGGAATGCTGAAGTTTAGCCAGGCTTCGGCCTTTGATAGAATTGTGAAGATTAACCATGCATCTCACTTAAAGTGAAATGTGAAGTTTAGCTATACGTCCCGTTGGATAGAATTGTAAGTTTAGCCATGCATCACACTTGGATAGAGTTGTGAGGTTTAGCCATGCGTCACACCTAGATAGAATTGTGAGTATTATGCATGCACCACACTTTGAATTATGAAGTTTAGTCATACGTCATACTTAGATAGAACTGTGAGGATTAACCATGCGTCACACTCCGAGAACTGTGATGATTACCATTGGGTCACGTTTAGATAGAACTGATAAGTTTAACCATGCGTCAGATTAAGATAGAAGAATTATTGAGATTAGTCATTTGTCACAACAGATAGGACTGTGTAGATTAGCCACATAGAAGAACTTGGCGAGAAGCCAAAGCACTAACCACCCACGTCTACTTCCTCAAACACACCACCCAAACACTATACACGGCCACTGGGCTAGCCAACCTATACCCTAACACAAACCCAACACAAGCAACACACACTTACAACAAACAAACCCGGACACTGGACCTTACCCCTACGGACACAACAAACCAGTGCACACAACCTTAAACACCTGCCATTGTACACATAAAACACACATGCACACCCCAAAAACAAACCCTATTAGGTAATGTGATAGGCTTAAAGGGAAAATCTAAGTATACTTTCTATAAGGGCGGGACACGTGATTGGATCTCGAAGGTCAGGTGGACAACTAGGCCCACCCCTAGTGCAAGTCATATTCCGCATCATGAAAATACATGACATTCTATTGGATTCTAAAACTAAAGAGCTCCTTGCTATGTGGCCCTCTACAATTGGTTAGCATGCTTGTACCCTTCTTGAGTATTCCACGCGCTAGCAGCACAAAAGGTGGCACCCAGGGTGCTTGGGGGTTGGCCTGGTCATGCCTACCCGCCCAATTAGCCCAAATTCCATCTTCACTCCTGCGGTCTGCTATTCAATTAATGCCTTTCAACTCGGCCCTGCAAAGGCTCACTGTGCCTGAGAATAAAAGGGAGTGAAGTCATGGCCTTATCTGCTGGTCTCAGTGTAGTTCATTCAAAAGTCTATTTTCATCTGACCATGTGACTCGAGACCACGTTCTGAGCTCCTTAGTTGCATTTAATACTATTAAATGAAGAAAACCTGGCACTTCTAGTGTTTTTCCATTACACCTCAAACAGGAGCTCGGCTCAATTCTGATGTACATTGTAGGTTCTCGAGTAGACAACCAGGTTCTCGGCGGCCCGACTCTTGACACTGGGCCTGGCAAGCATTCTCAAATTTTCCTTCACCGTTAGCTGTTTTATTCTGCTGTGCCACACTTCCAGCCCTTTCATTCACTTGGTCCAAGTTTGCTTAAATGTGTTGTGCAACATCCAGATTTTATACAAATATATATATTGGCGGCACCGCCTGCAGTCTATTCACTACATATAGCCAGACTTACGATTACTTCGTTTACTTGTGTTACTGAATCTGTACATTTATGAAATGGCTTTGCATTTTCTTCTGTGCTTCTCCACCCGTGTAATCTTCATTCCGCACATGAAACGTTGTTCAATTCTTTACATCGCGATCAGATTCTATAAGGTCTATATCCTTTCTTCCTTGGCATCTCTTCTGGGTGTGTCATTTCTGCTTCTTGTGACGTCACCAGTCTCCTCTTCTATTTCATCTTCACACTTCTTCTGGAACTTCCTTCAGAAGACCGTAATTTCTTTACGGATATATATAGCGTTTTCTCAATGGATACCTTGTTTCAAGAACTCTTTGCGGTATAGGTCAAATTATTGTCTTCGCGTATTTCGCAATTTTTGGCTGCCAACATATAAGCAGACTGGTGGCAGGACTTCCAGTAGAGGTACTTAGCTCCTCCTCTACAATCCGCCCTCTGGTTGATGTATCGACCACTCTCCCATCAGTCTTCACATCTAGACATCCTTTTCTGAAGAAGTGCTTCTTTGGAGTCCATGGGCCTCATTACGAGTTCGGCGGTAACCTGCTGGTTTTTCCGGCTCGGTTGCCGCCAGGCTCGGATTACCATTCCGCCTCCATGATTCCCGGAATTACTGGGGCATTACAACCCCGGTGACCCGGGAATTCCGGAGGCTGAATTCGGTAAATCCTCATTCCCATTGAGTCCTATAGGTGGTGCCGGTGTTTCCATGTCCGCCTGCAGGCAGGCAGTGTTAGACCCGCCAGGTCAGACCTGGCAGGAATGACACCTCTGCCTACAGGACTCGAGATCAGGCGATCCGGAAACAACGGTGGTGGGTTTACCGCCACCGTTATTTCCAGACCGCCTGACTTGTAATGAGGCCCCATATCTTTATCACTGCTTTCAGACAACCTGCTGATTTCATTTGTTCATCAACATTCCACGTAGGTCATAAGACTACATTGTCCTTTGGGGTTGCAGTAGATCCATCTCCCCACATACTTCTTGTGGTTTGTCGGATACAGGAATTTTGTTCCCTCAGGTGCATGAATACTAGCTTTTACATAGTGTCCTCAATCTTCAGCTCTTTGGGCCCAAACCCTGACTCAACATCAATCATGATTTTCATTCCTGTTGCTTTCTTTGCTGTCTTCTTGCACTGTGTGATTATCATTTTGATCACACAGAATCCAAACATGAACAAGGCTCCAAGAAACTTGAAGATATTCGCCATCCATTGTGGAACCCATGAGAAGATTGATGTAAACCAACTGTCATCAGCAATGTCTTCCACTTCATCTTGACATGTACATTTGTGAGCATCATTATGGCCTCTGTCAAGTTCCCATTGTCTTCATCGTGAGAAGGTATGAATGTGCAACATGATTCTCCGATTTTGGCACAAACACCACCATCCATAGCTGTAATCATATCCAAGACATATCTATTCTGAGGAGTTATCAGTCTTATGGCTCTCAGTTCTTCTTTGATAGCATTGAATCCTGATATGGTAGTGTTGATCGTCTGCAGGGCATTTGCCATCATCTGGATCCCTGGCATGAAGATTGTCGTGAATATCGCTGAAGTCTGACTGAACAACCTGTGTTCACACGGAATGATATTGAAAGCTTCTATTGATTTAACTGAGAAGTAGTTCTCGCTTCTTGTTTGATTGAGGAATCCAACTGACCTCTTCCTTTCTCAGGTGACCATCTGCTTTTGGAAATTCTTCAATGTTCAGGGCAGTCTTCGGTTTCACCAACGCTGGAACATGAACAATCACTATAGCACACGGTCCTCCCCAATCTCAAGGCAGCTTCATGTATGCTCTAGATCCACAGGCCCAGTAGTGGTCCATTATCACTACTGTTCCATCCTTCATTCCTGGTACATCGAAGATTCGACCGCACTGTTGGTTCTCTCCAACCTTTCTTGTGCCATTGTTTCTGAAGTATAACTCTGCACTAGCCAGAGGCACTATCTGCAACTGGCCTCCTTTGTCTTCGACCCATGTCAGCAATTTTGCAAGCTTCGGCCATAGAGGTTTGCATACATTTTGCACATGATCTATAACTGGTTTGTGATGTCCTGTTACTGCCACAGCTCTGCATACGACTATGCCTTCTTCCCAGCCATCTGAAGAAAGTACTGTTCCCCAGATCTGCATCTGTCCTCTCCTTGCATCTTTTTATTTCTTCATCAGTTTTCCCTTGGCAATTGAGCCTCTTATTTATCTCCCATCTGATTCCTGCTCCCTTCCTTCCTGGCTGCTCGTATGTTATCACATGATCTCTGGTGGGCGCTCTTGCTCTTATCTTTAAATCTTGAACATAATCATCTTATTCAGGAGCTGACTATTCCGTCACCCATACAAAGGATCCTGTTTGACCCTGGACTTGTCCTCTTGTATGGCAGAGTGCAAGGTTAATCAGGCAATAAGCTGTCTGGACGTCTATTTCTATAGCTAGGATCTTGTGCTTCCCCATAGCGTAAGATGGGAGAACACATACATAGCAATCCTGCTCAGAGGTTCTCTTTCCTACCTCCTTCATGTGTTGATACCACATGTTGTTCCTCAAATGTGCTGAACTGTGTAGATAATTATTTAACTCATAATCATCTTCCCTTGCACGTCCATTAGGTCTCTTTCTTGCCAGAAAAATGTGTGCATAATGCTCATGGAGTATATCAGTTATCATCTTTCCTACAGGGAGAATCATAGGAACACTTGTCAGAGAAATGGGTGACCTTACATGTGTCACTGGTGTAGGGATAGTCACATATGGCCTTGGTCTCTTTGCATCATCTAATTCTGCATAGGTCATGGGAGTGGGAAGAATCAAAGGGACTCCTACCTTTCTGGGACCATCAAGGTAGGTAGCATGGATTAGCAAAAACAGAAAAACAATGATAGATGCACCAATACATGAGACCCCACCACTGGTGTCTCCCCGCACGTCGTTGGGTCTGCTCACTTTTTGCAACTGCATTATTCTTATTGGTCCACATTGTGCCAGTATACTACTTTTTAGAGAAGGAAAAAACCTTTTTAATTAGGCACTCTTGTTAGAGGCTCAGGTAGCTGCCGAATTTGCTCAAATTTCACTGCATGCAATCTTCTAATTGCAGGGTCATTCTTAGGATCCTGCACAAAGGTACGTATGTCTGTGGTACGCCCAACAAGAGCAGGGTAAGCTTGGAGTATAAAAATGAAGACAGCGAGATGGAGCCTATGGATATCAACATCAGATAGAACCATGGTTCTACTGAAAGAGGAACTCAGTAAGGAATGAATCGGGGAACTGCTCCCTTTTCCAGTTATCGAATATGAAATCAAGGTCTGGCATTTTTAGCACATCAGCACTTTCTAAAGTCCCAAAAATTTTCTGTGACCGAAGAATGTTGACTTTTGCACTCCTGCTAAAATATCTATAAAGAGCGTTCTGGGTGAGCCACAGTCCAAATGCACACTTGCATTTATTTGATCAGCAATCTTAGCATCCTGCTTCCTCGTCATCGATCGAGTCTGCACGTGCTGAACTGCTTCTTCTTGTCTTGCTTCTGAATCAACTGGTGGGGGTTTATCGGTCTCACCAGCATACTGCTTCACAAGTGAATCCAGGCACGCCTTTCTTGTACTTTTACTGCTAAAGGAGTGACATTTTCGATGATGAATGGGTTCACTAGAAAGGGGCTTGTGCCACTTCCTTGTGAAGTTACGCACTAAAAGGGGATCTCCAACAAACAGCTTGGGTACAGATAGTAGTTTCGTACATCTGGTTGCTGAATGGTCTTAATCTGTGTCTTGAGACAGACACCCCTTACGCTTGAGTTGATCTGAAATGACAGATACTAGCTGTCATACACGTCAAATATGCACGTAGCTCATTTCCTAACAATTCTGCAGTCGTTTGGGCATCACAGGGGTGTTTTCATTCGCCTTCCTATCACTAACTCATGGGGTGTGAGGTGGTGGTCCGACCCAGGCTGATTCCTTAACTGTAACACTTACCTGGACTTCTCGGGAGTGTAATACCTTCCAAGTCTGTGGACCTGATATCTTGTAGCCTTTAGGATTCGTTTTGACAACAATAGAAATGCTATAACATCTATTAACTTAGATAATACTACATGAGATGTGTATTCCTTTAAATAACTCCCTTCTTACTCTAGGGCTGGATTCCCTTCTCACCTGTGTTTTATTATTTTGGAGCTCTCCATCCAGCTTTTCTACAGGGGCGCGTTGAGACGGAGAAACAATGGTAACTTGGGTTGCTGATGATCTCTATAGCTTCTTGCCTTGAAATGTCTATTCTTTTAAGAATGAGTCTTTGGTTAAGTAAGCAGGTGAAGATACTGTAATCTTTAAGGGCTTCAATTGATTCGTACATTGGAGAGATTTCTCTTTCTAATTACTTTTGTCTTTTCTTTTTCTTTTTCGCAGGTTCTAGGAATTCGGGAAAAGAATTATGGCTGCGGATGGCTGCGGAGTTACTCAGGATGAGATACAGAGTAACTGCAGCCTTCAAGGTGCAGCGTGGTAACAACTGTGAGGTGACAAACTTGAAGAACCTTCAGGTACGTAAATGCTTATAAAATGTCTTCTCTGTTAAACTGTTAGGTTCGTTTTTTAGTTAAATACCTCTTGTGTTGTCTGCAGGTTTTCGGAGAGCTGATTAAAAACATTCGGAAGATGCGGTGGCTGCGGAAGAAACTTTTGACTGAAGATGATGTGGCTACGAGTGAAAAACTGCTGACTGAAAATGCTGCGGCTGTGAGTGAAACTTCTGACTGAAGATGCTGCGACTGCGAGCGAATGAAAGTTCTTAATTGAAGATAACAGCGTTGGAGATAACTTCTTTCAGGTAAGTCTCTTCTGTGAACTACTGTACTCTGTAGCTTTACGTAAAACAAATGTCTCTATTATCTCCTCTTTTCTCAGGTTCTGTGAGGAGAAATGCTGGTAGCGTTACCTGCTGTCAGCAGAGCAGAAGCGAAGCACACGTTCCAGCGGAGGCGGGGCTTAAGTAGCTCTCTCTGCAAAATGAATAGAACTGTGCTTCTACTTGTAAATGGGTTTTGCAGCGGCCATGTTAAGTGTATGAAATTACTGTTGAACATCACGGATGTCTATGGAACTAGATGCTGTGGATGGTGTATATGCCATATGGGCCAGGCTAACACCAACCTTTGACCTGCTGATTGATATAATGTTCCCTGCCTAGCCTGAATGAGGACTATGTTCACTGACTGGGATCATGACATTAACGCCTATAATACAAGGGGCAGGCAAAACAGCAATCTCTTCTTCAATGTCAATTTGAGTTTAGTGATTCTTTCTTTGAGAAGACTGTTGAGACTCTGATATATCCTATTTGCTTGAAGGTGATACGCAGAAGGAAATGTCTCAGGAGGATAGTTCAGGGTCAACATGATCGTGTTGGAAGCAAGACGACACGGAGCAACACAGGTTCGAGCCCCTGGTCCGCGCTTAGAAACCTCTGGGTATTAAGTGTGTTATAAATAACCTGTCATATCATAACGTATGTTTTATACTTAGCAATAGGCTGATCTGTTTGAATACTTCATTAGCAAAATGGGACCCATTGTCAGATCTCAGCACCTCACATACTCCCCATCTAGGGAAGACTTCTCAGGCTAAAAACTTCACAGCACAAGTGGCATCAGGGTGTGTAGATGGACCCGTTTCAATCCATCTCAAAAAGAGGCACACCACCACTATCATACATCTACATTCACCACATACTTGCATAATATCGACATAGTCGATATGTAAATGCTGAAAAGGACCGTTGGGTCGAGGAATCACTCCTCTGATTGTTCGCAGGGTGTGCCCAGTGGTAAACGTTTGACACACAATGCAATTTACTACATAAAAGGCTACGTGTTGAACCAGTCCTCCACAATAGCTGCTGTGAGGCTTTCCCTAGTTACATGCGCTGGGTAGTGCAGCTGTCCAAGCGCTACCCTTAATAAGGCCACAGGCATTACCGGATTTCCAGTGCTGTCCTGTCGCCACAATGCTTCAGAGGAGGATAAAGAACACACCATCTGTTTCCACACTTCTCTCTCTTCCTGTGGAGCACTACCTTGAACTACCATCAACTGTTTTCTGGACAAATGATCAAACCCTTCATTTACAATCACAATCGTGACCACTTTTTCTTTCACATCTGGAGTATCAAAACTTGAAATATCTGGTGAATATGCAACACTTTTGGCCTCTTCGTCTGCGGCTTTGTTCCTACGTCAAATAAAATCAGTTCACTTAGTATGTGCTGTACATTTAACTATTGTGATGGCTACTGGGAGTTGTAGTGCTTTAATAAGCATGTACAATAATGCGGCATGTTGCACTGGAGTGCCGTCCACTCAGAGGTAGCCCCTCATTTTCTAATGTGCTAGCCCTGATTGCACAGTTGACATCATATAAGTGGTGCCACTGTGCACTGTTACTTCCTGCCCTGCATGTTTCTCAAGCGTAACAATAAGCACCACCAATGCTGCAGCCTGTGCCGAAAAAAGTGAGACAATAATCTTGCACTTGCTACCACTTCAAATTCCCCATTAGTTCTGTGCCTTACCACAGCTGAACCTGAATGTCTTTTCCATCAATTTGATCAATTTTTGAAGACCCGTCAATGAAGAGAACCTCCCTCCCCTGCTAGAGCATTCTCCTTTACCATTGGAACCTCATCATAAAACTCTTTGTAGTTTGAGCAATCATGCACTTTCTCAGCCACTGTCACTGGTTTGGCTAAAAATGTGGCAGTGTTTACTACTTTACACCTGACTATTTTGATCACGTGATTCGATATAACTACCTCATATGCGGAAGCCCTGTGAGACGTCAGAGTACCCTTAGGTTTCTCCAAAACAGCAAACAAAGCATGCTCAACAAATAAAGTCATGGAACACCCCATCACAATGCTTGCAGACTTCTCAATGGCGAACGCTGCTGCTGCCAGCGATTGTTCACAAGGAAAGTGGCCTCTCATAAGTAGATCTAGGATCCCACTATAATATGCCAGAGGTTTGTACCCTAGTGTAGTCCTCTGTGTAAGCACCGCTGTCATAACTGTTCCATTTGTGTGCGAAAACAGGTAGAACTCCTCAGAATAATTGGGAATTCCTAAAACTGGAGCCGGCCAAAAAGCTTTTTTTCAATTCCTCAAACCCTCCCTCCATTTCCTCAGTCCATTCTATTTTTCCTTGTTCACTTGGGCCTTCTTTAAAGCCTGCAAAAGAGGTCTCATCTATGAACTATAATCAAATACCCATGCTCTAACATAGTTGCAAAATCCCAGAAACTGCTGCATTTGCATTATCGTGTGCGGTTAGGGTGTTTTCATAATCGCCTCAGCTCTATCGGGTGTGAATTTCTTCCCCTCGTCGGAGATTAACTGACCTATGTATAACACCTCCTCCTGGCAATATTGCAATTTCTCCTTGTCTACTTTATATACCTTGTCTGCTAGGATAGTCATTAACCGCATCTTGTCTACACTCATCTTCTGTTGTGCTACAAACTAAAATGTCATCTACGTACTGCAGCACAACACTTTGCAAATCGATATTGCTTAGGTCCATCTGCAGGACCCTATTAAAGATTGATGGCGATTCACAGTACCCTTGGGAAAATGAGTACTCTTTAGCTTAGTTTGACAAAACGTGAATGATGTAAGGTCTTGGTAGTCCTTATGCAACGGGTTTGAGAAAAACACATTTTTCAAGTCAATCACCGTGAAATATTCTGCCTCTGTAGGGATACTACATACAATCATTGCAGGATTTGGAACTAAAGGAAACTCTGCCTCTACATCATGGCTGGTATAGTATTAAAAATACCCTCATCCGCCTCAGGAGACATTGGGTACTGTCTTGCTTGAGGTAAAATTGCTCCTGGTTTCAGCTTAATCTTAACTTCTCCCACCCCCTGAATAAGCCTACGTCATAGGGACCTGTAGTCCATAAAGAGGTTTGCACTTTTTCTATGTCCAAGTAAAAAAATGCTGGGCGCTGCCACACTATCACCATTCGCTGTGGGATTTCTCTTCTCTCTATTCTGATCCAATATGTAATACTCATCTCAAATACTACTTCAAGATCTGTTGGATCATCCTTAAACATATCTTCCTCTGTGACATCAGTCAAACTATACTTTTGCCCAATAGCAATCACTGTTCTCCATGGCCTGCCTCGTCATCGATTCCTTCGAGCATGGACAATTCCCCTCGTACTATGGCTACCTGTAACTCCACGGGAGTAGTCTGTCCCGCATCTTGGTCCATTGTGTACTTACCCTTGGCTCCCACATGTTTGCGCAATGTGCCCTGTCATGCACATGTACAACATATAGGAGGGGATCTTCTGACTAGCTCCCCTTGATTAAAACCTCCTTGCACATTTTGGTTATCATTCTGCACTTTCTGAAACCCACATTGGTTATTTTGAAACCCACCATGATTATTCTGGAAACCACCTCTACATCCATTCCTCTGCCTCACAGCGTGAACCCATTCCCTCCTTGATCTATTTGGCGTTGACATTTGCCTGTGATGTACTCTCTGCGTGCTGTATTCCCAGCCCTTCTCTGCTTGTCAGTATCGCCCCTTCTATCGTGTACTTTGACAGTTTCTTCTGAACTAACTTAGCTTCCTCGAGTTTTCTAGCATCTTCCTTCTTATTTTTCTCATTCAACAATCGACAATGATGCGCGATTGTCAACTGTATCTCTGTCCATGGCTTCGCTTCCATCCCCACTAACTTTTTTAGCTGTATCTGTACCTGCTCTGGCAATCCCTGACACAAAATGTGGTTAAATACTGGCACTGATTTCCCCCACGGCTCTCTTGTGTCTAAAGTCCACCATTCTTGAATACTACTAATGTAAGCAAGCAGATCTTTGTCATCTTTCATTTAATGTGTCATAATTGCACCCATTTCTGATGTCTCAGGATACTGTACCCTGTGTCCTCTCCAAATGCCTGACCTTTGATGTCCTCTATGGCTAAAGTATTTCCTCCTCTCATCTTTTCTAGCTCATAAATCAATTTTACTGCACCCGCCGTTAAATTAAGGAGTTTACATCTTAAATCTTTATCCATTTAGGGCCAGAGGATATACTGCAGGCCTTTCTCCAATAGGGAGAACTGCGTGAACCCAATCTGCAATCAGCTCCCATCGTCTGCCTACCCATAGTAGAGACAATGGTGCCTGATTGCCTTCTACGTGGCAATGACCTCAACCTGTTCACATATGGTGGCGATTCCCCCCTCTCACTATGCGATCGTCCTTTAGGTCATTCTGGGTACGCCATGGGATTTGGCGACCTATCTTTAGGTTGCTCTAGATCAGACCATCTGACTTCCTTGTCTGTCTGCAAACATCCCTCAGGCATGCTTCTTCCCTTATGTATATGTATCATATGCTCTAACTGAACCCTTAGGAAAGTAGTGTAAGAACATATGAGAAGGGTAAGATCTACAAACATAGTACCGTTTGAATGTTTACTTCCTGACTGTCAGTGAAGAAAGCCACCTGCTCTACATATGTCAGTGAACAAAAAAAGTGGGAGCCAGAAATGTGATGTCATCAGTGAGGTCATCAAAGACATTTGTGATGTCATCTTTGATATCATGGGTGTTAGTCGTTGCAGTGCAGAGTGGTCGCGCGAGTTATGATTGCTTAGCTTACCATAACCGACACATTTCTGGGGATTTTCGGTTTTAGTTGTAACCATAGTATGGATAGGTTGTTGTTAGTGCAAAGTAACTGTAACGTCCCTGCAACAAAAGTTGTGTGCACTGAATTTGCTAGGTTGTTCTTAGGGCAACTGAAGCATAAGGTACCTTTACCAACGTTTATTTCGCTGAATTTTAAAAGTTTTTAATAGGGCACTGTAACCAGAACCTTCCTTTGGCATAGTTGTTTCAGTAAATGGGATAGGTTTTTAGTAGCGCAACTTAACCATAACGTGCCTTTAACTATGTTTTTTGTTAGTGAATTTCATAGGTTTTTAGTAGGGCACTGTAAGCAGAACGTTGCTTTAGCATAGTGTTTTCTGGAAAGGTGATAGGTATTTGGTACCACAACTGAACCATAACGTCCGATTAACAACGTTTTGTCACTGATTCCTTGACTGCTCTCATGAAAAACCCTAATTCCCCTGTGTATATATCCATTTGTGCGACCCCTTCCCTTTCCTAATAGTGTTGGTGTATCTTAGAAATTAAAGGTGTACAAGTTAAGTGTTGGTGAGTGTGTGAGTGGTTTTTCTTTTTGTGTTAACATTGCATGGTGAGTCTGTGCCGCACATAACTGTCCGAGATGACTGCAGGTAAGCAATATGAAGGTTTCCTAAGGAGACTGCGCCTTGCTGCCATATGTCCAATCACAATGCAGGTATCCATAGGAATCCAGTACTAGTCGCAAGGCTGTATCTTCTAATGCACTTTTAATTCATTGTGGGAGCGCATGTCTGCCCATTGCACAGCTATGCGCATGTATAGGGCATCCTCTGTGTGCTGGTAACACTTCCCCTGTCGCCAGCACTTGGATTCATACTGTAGGCTACCACATTTCAAGTAGTCCTGGCAACTACGTGGGTTGCTGTGCAAACCTACCAATTTATGGCTGCAGTATGCCTGGCTGTATGAGGCCAAACGGGAAAACAAGGAACAGCAACCTCCAGTGTACGGTGGGCGTGTTAAAAGTTGCATTAATTTGATGTGCTGTTTGCCTTTCCATGACTCATGAAACAGACACACCATCTCTGCACTGAGCACTATGATGGAAAGTGTCAAGGGTTTGCCTGCGGGTCGTAGAGTTGGAGAAAACATTTAACTGCAGGTGTGACAGTTTGTAGTGAGTCTGCAAAATGGCAAAGCTGGTGCGGCTTGGTCCCTCACATACTAGTGCATGTAAAGAGAAGTAAGCAAAAAGCAGATTATTCGGAGCGCAAAGAATGTCAGTTGTGGTTAGAAAAGTACTGTAACCGCATGGGTTTCGCTGAATAATTATCTTCCTGCTTAACGTAATGATACTGCGTTTCTTGTTGTTGCAAGCATTCTTGTATTTCACAATGTATTAATCTCTGTGAATGCTGGTCCTATGGCTAATGCCCATGAAGTGTCCGTACTGCATGTTAGGAGAACTGATTCGAAGCACAAGGGACCAGTGGGCAGGGTACTGTTGGGTGTCCTGACCCACGTTTGGACTATTATGCTGCAACATTTGGTGCTGTGGGCTTAGGAAATACAAGATGGCGAAAAAGCCCACATTTGCACCAGAATCCAGGAAAACCTCACAGTTTTGCACACACCAAAATGGTCGCCGAACCTGCCACCCACCATTGAGAGCGTGATGGGCCATAAGCGCCATGAGTGAAACGTGGTGCCAAAGGAAAAAACAGCAGTGCCTTTTAGCTCAGAAAGCGCTTTGAAATCACCTTTGTTTCTCTGAAATGCAAGCTAAAAATGCCTATTTTAAACATTGCAAGATATTAAAAAATCTCACTGAACACCAGCAGACATTTGGCAGAATGTATTCTTGTGTGCATACAAAATCTGGGAACAGAAAGAGCCTAAAATAATGTTCATAATGAAACTGGCTCAGCTGTGGATGTCAGCAGCTTAAGTTAAATTGGACTGAGAGCCACCAAAATCTAAATGTTTAAAATAAATGAGTGACCTACTGTTGAGTGTCACATAGTTTGCAACTATTAAATGTCATAGTTTTGAACTTAGAATCAGCATTCTAGCTGCATGTGTAAAAATTGTAAGTTTGATTTGAATGAAGAAAAACTGGGAACAAAAGTGACATTTGGCTGAAGCCTGGCTTGGAAGAGAGTGAATTCTGCCCGGCAACTACCCCCGACAGGAGTTGAAACTTGCTCAGCCACTCTTCCCAGGCCTGGCTGCATTCTGCTGCCCCCACCAAAAGGAGATGACACCTCCCTGATTGAATCAGGGGAGGAGCACCTAGGACTGGAGGGAAAAAGAACAATGAGCCTTTCTTGCCTCAGGCAAATGTTAAATTAGGGGGGGTCGTAAATGGCTTCCTCTTGAGACAAACGGTGAGGGGCAGTGCTTCTGTGAGCAACTGGAGTTGGAGGAAGTGGACAAATCAGAAATTCCACCATGTGCTTTGGGAAACCACACCCCTCTGGGCCAGAGCATAATTTTAAAAAGATGGATAATTCATAGTACGGACTTGTCAAAATTATATAAATAATATCAATATTCTTGTGATTTTTCTGTGCACATTTTAAGAGGTGTTAGGACTCTGTACCATGTTCTGAGGCAAAACCCCATGAATTATGGAGATTGCAGACACGGGGTTCATGCTAGAAAAATGAAAATTTACTGGAATATGTTTAGAAAGGCGGTGTGCATCTGTGTAATTTTTGGTAAAAATCCAATATTGGTAAACCAACTAAAAACGAAAATAAGTTGCCATTTTTGAACCCTAGCTCTTAAAAACATTAGGAACAGAGACCTACCCGAAGTAATATATGATATGTACATGTAATGTCAACTCTTGTGTATTTGGGAAATATGTTTAGTTATGAAAATGATTTTCTAAGGTAAAAGCAAAGGGGAGTGTTCTTTCTTTGGAGCCATAAACATGACACATGATGACATAGGATGACTCACTGCTCACTTCTCAAATCAGGTCAAAGAGAAATCCTTGACCTATCAAATCATGAGTGGTTTGGGCATAGAAAGTTAGCATCCACACCCATTTTCAAAAGACATAAAAAGAGCCACTGGAAGCCAGACAGGGACATTCATTTTCCAACCTTCAACTGAATTCCTGCGCACCACGCTGACGGAGAACTCCAGTACCCAGAACTCCAGAGATCCAGACAAACTCCAGAACAAAAACTCCAAAGAGCTGAACTCTTCAGCAGGCCTCAAAACCTTTTGCAACCTATTCAACCGCCGGGCTGTGCGGTTTGCTGCTTGCTAAGAGTCCTGTGTATCCAGAACATAACCAGTACCCAGAAAGCAGTGCGGTTTCCAGAATCCACTTGATCCAGACCAGCAGAACCAGAGACCCAGACCAGACCGCTGTGAACAGAACCGGTGCCTGATTGACCCGCCGAGCAGAGAGAACCGCAGCTAAACTTGTTGACCAGATCCGTGACAAGGCCATTCCTTTCAAATTTATAGTGTGAGTACCCAGCTAGAACTGTGCAGCACCCATCTCTTAGCTTAAAATAATCTGATTCAAAACATTTGAACCTGTTTAGAATTGTATCATAAGAAATCGTGTGTTCCTCCTGTTGATTCAAACCTTTCAAAGTGCATCTGTCATTCCGAAACTGTAATTTCATTTCTGAAAAACTACCTTTACAAAATCGTCTGTATCTTTGGAACCGTGCATCCTAGGAAGCTAAGATTCCCAGCTTTCCAACAAGCTCTAAACCGACTTGCTAGTCCTTATAGCGCCTCCGTAATTGCGCTCGACGCACTCAAAAAAAGTGCCGCAATTTGACATTTTGCTTCATTTCAACCACGTGTAGAAAGATCTGTCCTTTGCTTCCATTACTGAAATCCGTTTTCAACCTGATAATCCCTCATTAATCATTATTAGTGTGGACCTGAACTGATTTAAAGTATCTCTCACTCTCCCTGAACCTCTACAGGGAATTAAAATCAATTTTAGCATATTTGACTCCCTTGCAAATCACCTGAAAGTCTTTCGCTGTGTTTCAATATCATCCCTGGTGCTATAAGCTTGATAGGGGGGAACTGAATTTGTATTGTACTGTGATTGTATTCCTGAAGACTGTGTGTGTTACTTCCATCTCCTTACATTGCATAAGGGGGGGAGTGAATTGTCAGAGAAAAAGTGATCATATTATCTTTTGCTGAAATCATATCAAGTTTATTTCTGTACTGCCTTTTATTCATCTTTGCATCCCCTTGAAACTATAAAGCATTCTCAGCTACCTTATCCTCTATACTACTCCTAAGTAATTAAACCAGTGTGCTAGTATAACATCATCCATTGTTGATCACTGTCATATGTCTAAGTATGATATCAAATATGAATTTATTATAAAAGTGTGATATATATCTATTGTTTAATTTTTCAAATAAACCTTTTAATTTTTTTTGTTTTTTGTATTGAATATAGTTGAATGAACAACTTATTCAATCTTTAAACAAATTCATTTACAATTACATACAAAATTCAACGTTAACATTAAAAGAGAAACAACAAAACATTTGAATAAAAATGAAGTACAGTAATTAGTCCAAATAGATAAAACATAATATCTAAAACAATTCGGACTTAATATTAAAATTTGAAACAATATAAAATCAATGCAAAAGTGGAGAGAGCTTTAAAAGCAATTCAAAAGGGAGAATCTTTGCAAAATAGAAGAAAAAGGCCTGAACCAATAATGCACTTAAATAAATCAAAATGTTCTTCGATTAGAGACATCAAACATATCATAATATTCCACAGATTCATTTTAACATTTGTATATATGTAGGTCTCATCATCATTTAACATAAAATTCTTTTATCAGTTTCTAATGGGCCCTTCACAGATTTAGTTGCCTAAAACTTACATGCACTTGTCATATTTATAGCTCTAAATCTTCATCGACACGCCCTTGAGTTTCGACATAATGGCCTCCAAAAAATTATGGGTGGCAATGCGAAGGCTCATTGAATTGGTAGACAAAAGTAGCGACCAACAAGTTTCAGGGCTTAGTTCACCAAGATAGGATAGATGAGGTTCAAAAAATTTCGTTCTTAGATTAGTTAATGCTGGACAAGCAGATACAACATGCTGGAGTGTTTCTTTAACTCCCTCAACCTCACAAAAGGTACAACAGTTTTTATTAGCCGGTAACAACTTTCTTCTAACCAAAACATCTCTAGTTGGAAAGAGATTAAATCGCAGCCGTAAAATAGTTGACCTTAACTGCAGAGACGGAGATTGTTTTAGATATGGGGCCAGCGTTCCTCGAGTTTTGTGTTCATAGGCTAGCATTTTGAAGTCTTTATATGATAAACACCCCATTCTTGTATCAATCCAGTCAGATCTGTACAATTTTAATTTTTTGCCTTTTTTGGTTGACCAATAAGCATTTCTAGGGACAAATCAATTCTTGCCAAGATGTTGAAAATCTGAGCCATCCATGTTTTTACAAAGTGATGGTCCGAGGTTAACATATAATGAGATAGAGATGCCATTATAGTGTTAGAATTATCACAGATGAGACATTTACGAAACAAGGCACATAATCTCCAATGGTATTCAGCACTCAATGATGTCAAACCTAATTCAAATCTTAACCAAGGACCTGGAACACAATTGGGAAGTTGTAATACAGCTCGCCAGTATTTTGCCTCTAATTTATGCAAGCTTTCTGAACAAATGATTTTTTTTGTTTCAAGGCCATATAATATAGTTGGGACTACTTTCTGTTTCCAATATGTTATGGCCGGGCTAATTGTAAATTCTTCACCTTTTTAATTTGCAAAACAAACCTACTTCTTGGCTCAGTGGGGTCAGGAGGATTCTAAGAAAGGGGTGTTATACAAGGTTTCATCATCCAGATTATAACCTGTCATAAAAATATATAAATAAGGGCTTCCCTTGGGCGTCCCAGACGAGGCAGTGACTTAGCAGGATTGCTGAATTGAAGTCACTTAACAGTACTGCACTTCCAACAATGCAGTACGGTAATTCCATGTACACCATTCTCTACATCTGCTGCGGCCAACAACAGGGACACTCCGGTAGGGCAGCAGATCTTTAAAATATCCTTGCAGACAATATGCTGTGCTACAGACCCTTACCTGGCAAAGGGCATTGTATTGTGCATGTACTGCGACGTGCTACTCTACTGAGGGAAGCTACTTGGAAGTGCTTGGGAAGAGTCGGTCCGGGAGCATGACAATGACTGCTGTCTATTTATTGAGGGCCACCCAACATTTCCCTCTCTCTACACGTCCCCTGTGTTATCCCAGTAGGTGCTGCCTCTTCCGTACTGGCCCTTGCCTTCTGTTCCTTCTGTGTTGTGTGTTACAAGACCAAAATAAATAGAAATCAACTGGAAAAGGAAAACAGAGAAATAAAGAAAGCTATTTTCAGAGTTGAACAATGGAATTGCCAATGAACGGATGCAGGACGCTGCGCACTGCATACACTCCACAGAATGTGCTCTAAATAAAGGGAGGTGTGGCACTGTGGAAAACACTGTAGTGGAATCGGGTAGAAAGGGCTCGCTGTAAAAAGAGGGGTTTTTTACATGTTGCAGTGCGTTTTGAAGAGTTTAAGTGTGCAACACCTACCTCAAAAGCTCTTCATGTACTTCCAAGAAGGGCAGCAAGGTGTTTTGGATAGGGCGTGCAGAAATCGGAATGGCAGGAATAGTAAGATGAATACTATTTGTGGGAAAGACTCTTAGTGCTGTGAAACGTCATATTCCCATTTTTGAACTATGACATTGGCACCTGTCCTCAAAAGGGACAAATAGACTTCTTCACAATGTACCGCACTTTCTCCAGTTCCGGACCAAATGAAAAATAACACAGCCACATCTGTGTCTGCGTAATGTGATATAAAACTATGCAGGAAATTGGAAACGCATGACCTGTGCAAGCGCCTCCTTCATCGCAAACAGCACTGAAACTCGTGTAACAGGTTGTGAAATTTTCCCTCTACAATAAAGAACAATAATGTCGGCATGATCGCGCGTCACCAAAGTCTCACAAAGACAAACCAAAATCAGTCACTTAATTGTAGGTACTCCAAAGCAGTACAAATCCACATGATAGAATTCAAAATGAGCAGCCACTGCACAGTGTTTTCCATCCACTTTCAATCAATGTATTCAGAACTCCCCCAAAAACCGTACGCTGTGGCTCGTGAAACACAGAGCCATAACTGCACCTTCTGCATTTCTGTTGACAAATACACCATGTACCACTGTCTGTGCGTACAAACCACACCCAAAAACCTCATTGTGCAATCCAGTAGCCTCCACAGGCCCATTTCTATGGCTGCCATCTGCAAAAGGGCCGTATGTAACACGCGCAACCCTGCAACTATCGCAACGTTCGCAGACTTTTCGTGCTGTGCACACGCGGGAGTAGGGGAATACATTTCAACCATAGTAGGGAACTTCGTTAGTAGTGGTGGCTCTTTTTTTTAAAGGTACTTCCATAGAAACACCTTTTTTCCAGTTTTTATTAGTATTTTTGTGCTTTGCAGTTCAGCTCACATTCTTACAATAGGGTCTTCAGTGCAGCCTGTAGATTGTAAAACAAAATATTATTGCCACTGGTCGACAAAGAAATGCCATTTGCATTGGATAGGTGTATATATCAAGAACCCATGTTGTCATTCTCACAGGAGAACATCCCAACAGTACAAAAGATGTCATACATTCTTCTGTTGATAAGACCCATTCTGACCTCTGGCTGGCGACAATAATTGGAATAGTCCCATACTATTCTCGGTGGTATACATGAGAAAAGCACCTTGGCAGTGGGATAAATGCACTTCACTGCTTTCATCACCTTCTTCAGTTGACGGTACACACGGAAACAAGCCATAGAACCCAAACGCAATGCTCCATAGTGCACGATCACACCATGTACAGTAGCGAAAGTGGCCATTCGGCGACATTCTGCAAGCACAATGCCAAAACTGCACACATCGTCACAGCACCACAAAGCCTCCACTCCCTCCAAATCAAAATTGCCATAAAACAGACAAAGGCATCACCGACTATCAAAACAGTGCGTCTCTCAATCTCTGCCTGCCACCCTCACTACACAGAGTAATGAACAAAAATATTGCTGCTCTTTCCTGTGACGCAAACCTGAGCACCTGATTGGACAATCCCCACAGTCCCATTTCCATTGGCCAGCATGGTGAGAAGCGCTGAATGTGGCACGTGCGCTTCCCCAAGTACCACAAGGGCTGCACCCCAGTAAAGCAGGAGCAGCCCTTCTTCCCTTTCCACTATTTTATGTCCATCACTACTTCATTGGGTACTGTTAAATATTCACATACGCATCCGCCAGTGGCATCGAAGACTTTAGCATCTAACTCTGTCACTTCTATACAACACTTCACATGTACCGTTGCACATTAAGCCTCCAAGTGTTGTGTCATTGGAAAGCATGTCCAGTAGAAAGTTCAGTAAAAGAATGCAAGATGTGTGCATCAACATTCATCCACATGAGCACCCATAACCACAAAGTGGGGGTATGAGAACTTTTTCTGCAGTATGTTTACAACTTCTGTTATAAGTGCCTGTGCGCACGGTATCTGCCAGTGAGCATCCATCACATTCTTAAAACGGTTACTGTTTTTTTCTCCCATCCACTACCGTCAAGTGGCACTTCAATTGTATATGCTTGCAATGTTTCCATTTACCCATATCACCCATTGTAATATAAAAACAGGAACTCTCTTCTTTCCTTACGACAATACTACGAATTTGTTTCCCTGCTAACACATCTCCTACATAAATCTTAAAAATATGGCACCAAAACCAATACTGAATGTATGTTACCAACCTAAAGCAATGTCTGAAAAGCTCACTGTCTCCACAGCTGTGGATCTCTCTAGGCTAGACTATTGCAACAGCCACTTTCTAAATCTGCCTGCTTGTACTCTCTGCCCTCTGCAACTCATCCAGAAGAAGACGGAACGCCTTGTGCATGGCCTCGAGCCCAGGGATCGTATCTCTCTGGGACTGAAATGTCTGCATTGGCTGCCTGTAGCTGCAAATAATAAGGTCAAAACCCTCTGCATTATGCACAAGGCCTTCTGGGCCTTGGGTCCTCAATACCTGCAACTCACACTTCATAAATATGTCCGTGCTCGAGCTCTTCCCTCATCTGCCTCCAACTCCCTCAAGGTCACTCGCTTTCTTCGGCTGGGGTCTCCCTCTGCAACAGCCGCCCTGATACTTGAGGAGAACCATCGCCAGTTCCGGAAGCACCTCAAAACCTTTCTCTTTGCCTCTACTTTTTCCCCTCCTATACCCTGCTGACATCCTGGCTGAAACTGATTCTGCACTGGTTACCTGGCCACCCTCTGATCTCGGGCCCAGGCAACCACCCCCGCCCGTCGCACCCCTGCACTGCCGTTCTGGCAAAACCCACACTTGTGGACTGTTTTCTGTATCCCTAACAGTTCCACCACCACCTGATGTCTGCACTTATCCTTGCACTTGCCACCATTGGGCTGTATTTTTACTTCTTATTGTCATTGTTTTTTCTTCCCATGTACTGCACTTTCTCCTCCCCATGCACTTGGGCGATCTGAGTGAGGCCTGGCCTGATAGGTTTGTTGCCTCTGTCTCCCCTCTGTTCCCCCTCCCTTGCCTCGGTGCGCCTTCAAAAACTTGTGTATATGCGCAGTATAAATGGCATATCATACAATATCACATCATATGATATTATAAACACATTGCATTCATAAAAGGATGCCTGCCACTTACCTTCTACAATTCACACATTTCTTTCCACAGCACCCAACTTACTGCACATTTATGAAAAATGATCGCAGAAAAGCAACACGTAGTGTATGTTAGCAACTTCAAACAAGTACATACAGTGCATGCATACAAACAGGATGCCTGCTCCCCTTTAACTTGCACACTTCCACCATAGTCGTCTGCATTTCTCTGTACAAAAAGACCTTCTGGCACAGTTTTCCATACACACCTGTCATGGGTACCAGGCAGGTAGTTGGGGCAAGCTGGGTGGAGGCTTGGCAGGCCTGGCATAGGCACACAAAAAGCCCATAGCAGATACCTCCACTTGATTCCTTCCTAGTGTTTGTAGGAAGATCCTGGTTACCACTTCCTATTGCTAAACAGGAAGTGCATGACAATTCATGAGCTCTCTAGTATTTGGGTGTGGCTGGCTATATAAGCCACACCCAAGATTCTTCCAGTGCTTCGTGTTGCTTGCTGTGAGCTGCATCAGCAACACACTTGCTGTGCTATGGATCAGCCAGCTTCTGCTTACCTGCTCCAGAACATCCTACTTCTGTTTACCTGATCCGGATCCTCCCGCTTCAGCTTACCTGCTCTGGATCATCCTGCTTCAGCTTACCTCCTCTGGAACTTTCTGCTTACAGGTACTCCGTGCTTTCTCCACGCCGCAGCTATCTCCGGTCAAGAGGGCACTTCAACACCAGCACCTGTAAGAACAAAGAAGAACAGCGTTAGCACACGCACTTCAATAACGCTGCGCATACTCACCGAATCCTCCATGTGACGCTGGAATCCAGGTCAGTTGTATGAGCGCAAAAACCCCTGCAAAAGAAAGAAGAGACATTAGTCATTGCGCTTGCCCCAATAACGCAGAGACTATTGCACTGTGCTCCCTCTCATAACGCAGTACATACTTACCAAAGCCTCAGTGCAAACTTACCAGACCACCAAGTCTCTGGTAGCGCTGAACCCAGACTTGAGGCGCTAATATCACATAATCCACTCCTGCAAGGGTAAAGGGAGAGACATTACCAGGCGCACTTGAATTTAAGATGCTGCGCTTACCTACCAGCAGCTGACGTCTACACACAGCGCTACTCACCCACAAAATACCTTGGCAAACAAGACAATACAGACAATCAGAACACTAAACATTCTCAGCGCAACGTTCACTTGTGGAAAATACTTTCTAGCCAGTGAAGAAACTGGCGCCTTGTACACTCGGCCTCACTGTGAAGGCATATAACAGTGTGTGGTTCTGAACTCAGCCAACAGACATTGGCATCATTAAAATGAGCGATCGTGCCCCTGCGAATGCAGGGTGGAGCGCTCACCTTACTAAATATCAAGGTAAGCCCTTAGGGGACATCACAGCACACGTAAAGTGAAAGGAAGGGTCCAGGGGAATTGGGTGAATTCAGGTTTGAGTGTATATCTTGTATTTGACAGGAATCCCTCTGGGTAAAAACAGGGGACGTGAGAACTCGGGTCAAGGGTGGCTCATCCATCACTCATGCAGAGACACAGGTGAGTGTGACAACACCACAACCAGAAACCTTATTGAGCAATTCCTTTGCCTCCACAGTCCCATTTCCATGGCTACCATCCTGAAAAGGGCTGGATGTGGCATGTTTAATCCTGAAACTACCGTGGAATCCGCAGAGTTATTGTGCTAGGAAGGTGGGGTGTAGGGGGAAGAGTGTGAAACAGGTTAGGGGATTGGGTCTTTATTGTTCCCTCAGAAAATATTTTTTTTTATTTTTTTACGTGCTTACAAAGAACCTTTTATGTTTTTGCTCCTTATCTGAGTTTCTCTTTTGTTTGTTCTTGCATTGTTACAAGATTGTCTTTAACACTTTTTGCACAGTGTAAAACAAAACAGCATTGACAATCTTGGTAAAAAAATACCATTTGCATGGAACCAGTGCAAATTTCGCTCATTAATGATGTCATAGTCGGTGGAGAACATCCCAGCAGTGGAAATAAATTGACACACGCTTCTGTTGATGTAACACCTTCCGACCTCTGGCTGGGGACTAATTATGCCGGCATGGTCCCCTGCTCCTCTTGGTGGTATGCTTGAGAAAGCCACCTTGGCAGTGGGACAAATCTGCATCACTTCTTCCATCAACTTCTTTAGGCGACAGAGCAAATGTCTACACAACATGCACCCCAAATGTAGAGCTCCATAATGCAGTACAACAACATCAACAGTACTGACAAAGGCCACACATCTGCAAAGGTCAACCCTACCGCCGAAACTGCTGACATAGACAGTGCCCCAGAAAGCTTACACTCCTTCCAATGCAAAATTAGCAGCCATGCCTCTTTGCGTGTCATACCTGTACAGATCTTGCACAAAGGTATCACCCACTATTAGGACTCTGCGTCTCTCCATCGCTGCCTGCCACCCTCACTACACAGGCTGATGGGGAAAAATAGTACCAGCCCTTTATGTGAGGCACACCCTCAACACCTGTTTGGCTTATTCCTACAGTTCCATTTCCATGCCCTCCATGCTTAAAAGGGCAGGTTGTGGCACATGTGCTTCCCAGCTACAGTGATGGCCACGCCCTAGTAAAGCAGGGACAGTCCTTCTTCCCTTTCCACTCCAGCCAGGTGGTAGGTCCTCACCACAGAGAACACACCATAGCACACCCTATGTTTAAATGATCATGTCAGGTACAATGCACTCCCCATCTGCAATTGAGCCTGACAGCTTTCACCCTGGCCACATATTTGCGTGCATGGCTGCATAACGTTGCATTGGGTGTGCTGAACGGTATGTAGGTGCCTGTGTACATTGGCCATATTTTACATGTGTGCTGCTGAGCACTTCCTTTCATGCCGCAATATCTTAAAGCAAAGGTCTTATAAGGGCCTAACCATAGCAAACGCAAATGGTCACATGTGGCTCCCTATTGTGCAACAGGTGCAATGATCTATACCATATGCGAATTTACGCATAGCAACTCACTTCTGCTGTTCTACCAAGTCTACAATGTCCTCCACAACCATTGTATAGAAGTCACCAACTTCAAATACATGCAGAGTTACAACTGCAGGCCTGCGTTAGGTTGTGGTGGCTGTGGTGAAGGCCTAGGCTGTTGGGTGCATGGCCTACATCCAACGCCTTTGGCCATGCACCCAACAGTCTAGGCCTTGCCCACACGCACCACAACATAACAGAGCCATGCAGGCGAACATGTAGCCATGTTCCAGAATTCAGAAAGGCAACATAGGCACTTGCACTTCTACCCAACCACTGCCCCATAATACAGCGATGCCTGAAAACATGTTCCATTTACCACAATCCAGAAACATACCACCCTGGTTGGCATCCCTACCCACTTCCATTCACAAAGCATTCTATTACTGCCAACCAAACAACAGATTCTTGACAACATTGGTCCTGCTCCCAACACTCTAGTAAGTGCATAGAGCCAATACTGCATAGTGCACGACAACACTTACTAATCTGCGCAACACAGACTACGCAAGCACATATAATAACCAGTTCAACCATACCCTCTTCTATATGGACACTATTCCAACACTGCACCCAGTGGAAACGCTGAAGCACTGCTCACTGCAGCATCTCCACCCATGCAGCAACAACTGTGAGAAGTAACTGCATATAAGCAATAGTGCAGAGTGGAGTACAACACTTACTAATCTGCTCTATGCAAACTACCCAAGCACATATTGCATCCACTTCAACTGTACACTCTTCTATACGGACAGTGTTCCAACACTACACCCACTGAACACGCTGCAGCACTGCTCACTGCAGCATCTTTAGCCATGCACCGACAACTGTAAGATGTTCTAACAATCACCACACCCTTGGAACCAACAATGTATGCAATGCAGCCAAACCACACACACAAAGCAACAATGTCAAACCTACTTGTAACCAGTGAACATAGTTGTCGGTGCAAGGGCTTCAGCCATGCACCCAACGCAACATTTGAAGGCTCTTTTAAAGGGCAAACCCTAGCAAACGCAAATGGTCACATGTGACTCCCTAATGTGCAACACGTGCAATGTCCTACACCATATGCTAATGTACACATGCCAGCTCACTTCTGCTGTTCTACCAAATCTACAATGTCCTCCTCAATCATAGTGTAAAGGTCCCCACCTTCGAAGACATGCAGAGTTACAATTGCATTGCAGCATTATGTTGTGGTGGCTGTGGTAAAGACCTAGGCCTAGACTGTTGGGTGCATGGCCTACGGCATTTGGCCATGCACCCAGCAGTCTAGGCCTTGCCCTCACCCAGCACAACAAAACAGAGCCATGGAGGTGAACATGTAGCCATGTGGCAGAATTCACAAAGGCAACATAGGGGCCAGCACTTCTATGCCACCGCTGCACCATAAAGCAGGGATGCAAGCACATATGTTCCACTTACCATAATGCACAAACATACCAAAGTGTTTGGCACCGCTACGCACTTCCATTCACAAAGCATTGAATTAGTGCCAACCAAACAACAGAATCTTCACAACATTGGTCCTGCTCCCAACACTGTAGTACGTGCATAGAACCAGTACTGCATAGTGCACTACAACACTTACTAATCTGCGCAATGCAGACTACCCAAGCACATATAAGAACCATCTCAACCGTACCCTCTTCTATATGGACACTATTCCAACACTGCACCCAGTGGATGCACTGCAGGACTGCTCACTGCAGCATCTCCACCCACACACCGACAACTGTAGGATGTTCTAACAATCACCATATCCATGCAACCAACAATGTGTGCAATGCAGAAAAACCACACATACAACGCAACAATGTGGCACCTACTTGCAACCAGTGGACATACCTTTTCAACCTGTGGACATACTTTTCTGTGCAAGGGCTGCAGCCATGCATCGAAGGGGATACGGATTTACCACAAACAACACACCATAGTTCCCGCTATGTTTAAATGTTCATGTCATGTGAAATGCACTACCCTTCTGCAATTCAGCCTGCCACAACTCAACACAGAAAGAGATCGCCGCAGGAGGTGTAATGCCATAACGAAGGCTGCCTGCAATCACCACACAAGGTTGTTGCCTGTTGAGGTAACTGTGAATTGGCGTAGTATGCACAGATACCGCTGGCACACCACCGTCCTCTTATAATGGGATATATCAGATGAAGCACTTCTCACTCCCCCACTCTTTCCATCCCTTATTCCCACCCCCTATGCCGTAAATTATGTTTTTCAGGCCCTTTCGCGACAGCATTGTCCTCAGATACAATATGCCGGCGTTATTGAAAACTTATGATGCACATCACGTCACCACACACTGCAGTGCAATCAAATTTTTGACCACACAGTGAACAGGGAAATGGGACACCAGAGTGGAGCCAGATATGACTAATTTCAGTGGCCACACTGTTATGTACAAGAGCCCCAGCCATGCACACAATGCCTTAGGGGCTTTGCACACACACCACAACACTATCCCCCGATACACCATGACGGCGTTTCCCAAAAACTTTGATGCACAGCACGCTTCCCTCCAGCCAACCACCGGCCGCGTCCAATGTTTGCTGACATCACGGCGTACTGCAAGCCAATGACACTTCTGTCCATGGAGCGAACAGGGAAATGGGGCCCCGTAGCCAAGCCAGATATCACACATTTTTTGAGACGTACATTTCAGTTCTTACAAAAGTATTGGTTGGATTTTTACCAAACACACAAAAGCATGCTTTCTGAACCAGCCACAAATTTGGTGAAAATTCATCCAGCCGTTCGCCCGGCAGTCTATGGAAAAAAAAAATGGAGACCCCCCTATAACTTTGCCCCCCCATACCAAACGTCACCAAACTTGCTGTAAGGGTTCTGAGTGGGCCATATAACTTTTTTGCATAGTTTGGTGTGGATTCCTTCAGGGGGAGTGAAGTTATAAGCCACCAAATAAGTGGTCTTCCTATGGGTTTAGCAACTTAACCATAACTACATGGCCGCTACCGCGGGCCGTGATATATATATGTATATATATATATTCAATCAAAAAACTTTGTTAAAGGGACATTATGGTTAAGTTGCGCTACTAAAAACCTATGAAATTCAGTAAAAAAACGTTGTTAAAGGGACGTTATGGTTCCAAGTAAAACTGAAAAACCCCTGAAATTCGCCAGTTATGGTAAGTTAAACAACCATAACTCGCGCCACCACTGTGCACTGCTAAGACTAACACCCTGATCACATGTCTGGCTCCCCCTTTGTTCTTTTACTGACATATCTCGGGCACATGGTTTTCTTAAGTAGGAGGCAGGAAATAACAATTTAAAAGGTACTATATTAGTAGAGTTATCCCACAAGTTTTTTTTTCACAGTAATTCTCTTAGGGTCCAGTCATATCCTATGAAACATATACATAAGGGAAGACATAGGCTTGAAAGACAGCAATTGTTTCTGTGCATTAAGATAATCATTAGGGTTATCAGCACTTTTGATATTTCTTTTATTTATTACTATACTTTCCCTGTATATATTTTTAGTAGCGCAACTTAACCATAACGTCCCTTTAACAACGTTTTTTTACTGAATTTCATAGGTTTTTAGTAGCACAACTTAACCATAACGTCCCTTTAACAAAGTTTTTTTTACTGAATTTCATAGGTTTTTAGTAGCGCAATTTAACAATAATATCTCTGACTTTATGTACATGTAACATGGAGCATACTGAACCCTCTCTACTGAATTTGATGTCCACAAACTCTTCTAATGTCCGCGGACATATGCGGACAACAGCACCACTACCCAAAAAGTCTGGCGGGTATGTTTAATTGTTATATCATAACATATGAACAATTTACAAATTCACAAACCAGCACACATACACATTATATGTAGTAATAAATAAGAAGTGTACCCCATATATATAACACATTAACCATTCATTTAAATACAATATGTTCTAAAATGGAATATACCAAAAGAAGAAAGATAGTCTTCCAACATGATAACCTCACAGAAACTCCACAACTAAGAGCAACAGCAGATCTACAGACCAGTAAGAACACACCTTACCAGAAGCTAGTAAGTGTACTGCATTTTACTCATATATTTGTAAACTTTCTGTATTAGATACAAAAAAGGGATATGTTTTTTTTCTCACAGAAATGTCTAGTACTCTGGAGTGGCTAGAGGAGCATTTCCCACGTGAGGAAATATCTCAAGATAGTGAACCTAATGGTAGACACTTTACTATATAAACCAATTAGTAAATATTATTTTATATAGATTTAACATATACATTGTTTTTGTACAGACCATACAAAAATTGAAAATAATAAAGAACAAGAAGTATTGGATAGGACTCTCCAGCACATGGAAGAAAAAATGGACCTACTCATGGCAAATTTCAACAATTTAAAAAACTTTGTGGAGGATCACTTGAAACAAAAAACTAGATACCATTGTCCCACATGTACCTGTCCCCCTCACCATATCCCAGTCAATTATCCCCAAACCCTCTCCATGAAATAAAACGTTTTGATGAGACTTCATCCCTTCTTCACCTCATATAAATCCTATTGAAACCCCCAATTCTCCTGTTTTGTTTCAGTTTCTGCCTCACCTTCTCTGTCATAAATTTAACATCCATATAAAATAAAGTAAAAATATTATATTGTGTCCTAATTAATTTCTTGTCTTTTTTCAAAAAGCAGTTCAGGTGTCCGCGGACAGTGCGGGTGTCCGGAATGTCCGTAAAGAAACGAAAATGGGGGCGTCCTAAGGACACTATATCTGTCCGTACTGTTCACATGCAAGTTGAGACTGTTCTAAGAACACAGCTGGTGTTCGGGGTGTCCGCAATCAAACTACCACATGCGGTGTCCTGAAATGTTCGCCAATAAACAAAATGGGGGTGTCCTGAGGACGCTAGACCTGTCCGTATTGATCGCAGGTGAGTTGAAACTGTTCTAAGAACACACGCAGTATCCTGAAATGTTCGTAAATAAACAAAATGGGGGTGTCCTAAGGACGGTATACTTGTCCGTATTGTTCGGAGGCAAGCTGAAACTGTCATAAGAACACACACGGTGTCCTTAAATATTCGTAAATAAACAAAATGGGGGTGTCCTGAGGACACTATACCTGTCTGTATTGTTCGCAGGCGAGTTGAAACTGTTCTAGTGTCAAGAAACCAGCGTCTGCTCCCCGTTCCATCCAGCGTTACGTCAAGACTACACGTTCCACAATTCCTAAACACACGGAGCCGAAGCGTTTCCAGAGTATCCGACAACGCTGGGGGTTGCCGTGGAAACGTTGGTTGCCTGAGCACGTTCGTGCACGGTTACGTCATGGCAACGTTCCCCGCAGGGTCACGTGATTAATTTAAATCTCCGCCCGGCATTCGGAACGCTGCTTCTGAATTTACAATTTTTGGAGCTCTCTACTGTGTTCTTGTCTGGCCTGTTGTTCTTGGATCTTGGACCCTGTTTTTGTCTCACGGATTGATATTGAACTCCCCTTAAACCTTGTATTAGATTTACCTGTTTACTCGATCTCGGAACGAACGACCCTTCTTTTGCCTGGCATTTTCAAGATTTGGCGTCTCGGATTATTGCATTTCACGGAACTCTGACTCTCGGAACACTGTTATTTGGACCTTCCACATTTCTTTCGGAACTTATCACAAGAAACTCGGATTATTCACGGACATTTGTTTATTAGGCGTCCGCGTGCCGGCGGGTATAGGTATAGGTTGGATTGTCCCTGTCACTGGAACCAGTATCATCGGACGAACTTCCTTTCATCTTCTTTTCTACGACAAGAATATTACCCGTCAAACACCAAAACTGATGTCCTGGGTATCCTGGCCCTCTGTCCTGCCTGATTTGCTATCCTTGCCCAGAGGTATTCTCTTCGTGAGTACGTTGTTTGATCTACATCCGTTTGCCTTGTTTATGTCTTATTTCATGAACCCAACTCCTGACATTGTGTTCTTTGTCTAGGTAGCTGTGTTCCGACTCATATAATCTTCTGGGCAATTCCCCTTCCAATATAGTCCCTTTGTACTATTGGGAGTTGCATTGTCTGGAAGGTTTCTACGGCTACACTACGCGATCAACTGAACCCTGGTATTACCAAGTTTGGCGTGGGTGGTTCTCACATATTCAGAAGCCTTATATCCATTATCATGGACACTGCCGATGATCCATTGGCAGCTTTGGTTCAGTTGGTTGCTGGTTTACGCGCAGACATGACTGCGGCTCATGATGCCACCCAGCGTCGGATCGACGCCCTTCAGGCCGGTTTGCAGGCGGGTGGCGGTGTTAGCGCCCCTCCCTCTGGTTCTGCCCTTGGAGCTGGCGTTCCTCGACAAGATAATGCACCTGTGTACATGACGGCTCAGTTTCCCTTGGCCCCTCCGGAACGTTTCATGGGGGATCCTAAGACGTTCCGCACTTTCATCAACCAATGTAGGCTGCATTTTTTGTGCCGTCCTACGTCTTTCCCCGATGCCACTACCAAGGCGGCGTTTGTGTTATCCTACCTTGGGGGTACGGCAGCGGTCTGGGCAAATCCATTACTGGAACAAGGGAGCCATCTTTTGTACGACTGTGATGCTCTCATCTCTGCTATGTCCCGTGTCTTTGACACACGATATAAATCCCAAGCCTCGGATTTGGAACTACTCTCTTTACAACAGAAGGATTTGACTTTGTTGTCCTACCTAGCCAAGTTTAACCAACTGGTGGCGGAGACGGATTGGCCCGAGTCAAAGAAAGGGGCTCTGTTTTACAAAGGGCTTTCAGACTCTCTCAAGGATGTTTTGTCCACTGTCCCAGTGATTCCTACTGGTTTTTCGGAGTTAGTTGATCTAGTACTTCAAATTGATGCCAGGAGAGCAGAACGCAAAGGGGAAAAGAGTCTGGTTCCCTATCCTACGCCAATAGCTGCTGATCAGAGCCATGCTACGCCTGAACCTATGCAGATAGGTACCCTCAGGGCTCCGCTCTCGTCTGAGGAAAGAGAGAACCGTAGGAAGAACAATTTATGTTATTACTGTGGCTCCTCGGAACATTTCCTAAGACAGTGCCCCAGAAAACCACGAAAACAGGGAAACTCCAAAGCTCGGCAATAGAGAGAGCCCCTTTGTCGAGTCCCTTGAATACGGGCTCTGATCTCATGGTTTTGTTACCCATAACGGTTGATGTTTGCGCTCCTTCCATTGTTTCTTGTACGGCGGACGCTGTATTGGATTCTGGGGCCACTGGGAATTATGCCGACAGCCAGTTTGTTAAGAATCACGGTATTCCTCTGATTCCCAAGCCTTCTCCTGAATTGGTCAACGCCGTTGACGGCACGACCTTGTTATCTGGTCTGGTTACTGAACAAACGGTGGATCTTTTCATGACTACGTCCTCTGGGCATACCGAGACCATAACCTTTGACGTCATTACAGCACCCCAGTTTAAGTTAATCCTTGGGTTGCCTTGGCTAAGGAAACACAATCCGTTAGTGGATTGGGCTAAAGGGACGGTTTCTTTTCATTCTGAATACTGTGCTACTTCTTGTGGGACATCAGGATCCTCATCTGTGGGACCCAGTACACATCTCTTGGAATCCGCTCTGGTCATTGGAGCAGTCAGGAACTCGGTGTTACCTGGGGAGTACCGAGACTTTAAGGACGTATTTGACAAGAGAGGTGCTGAGATTCTACCACCACATCGACAGTATGACTGTCCTATTGATTTGGTTCCTAATGCTGTTATACCATCTGGTCGTGTCTACTCCTTAACCCACAAGGAGGATTTGGTGCTCAAGGAGTATCTGGACAAGTCTTTGGCTTCTGGCTTTATCAGGCCATCGCGTTCTCCGGCGGCATCGCCTCTTTTTTTTGTTCCAAAGAAAGAAGGCGATTTGCGCCCTTGCATCGACTACCGTGCATTGAACGCTGTCACCATCCGTAATCGATACCCAATTCCACTCATCTCGGTTCTTCTAGACCAATTGGGTTCTTCTTCCATCTTCACCAAGTTGGATTTGCGGGGCGCTTATAATTTGGTCAGAATACGGAAGGGTGACGAGTGGAAGACGGCGTTTAAAACCAAGTACGGCCTGTATGAGTATTTGGTCATGCCTTTTGGTTTGAGCAATGCCCCGGCTACGTTTCAGTACTTTATCAATGATGTTTTCAGTGATTTACTCGACCACTATGTCATTGCATATCTTGATGATATCCTGATCCACTCACCGGACTATGATACCCATGTTCAACACGTTTCCACGGTGCTACAAAGGCTCCGAGACAATCATCTCTATGCTAAGCTAGAGAAGTGTATCTTCCATGTCCAACATGTGGAATTCCTGGGATACGATATCACGAACCAAGGAGTCGGTATGAGCGATTCCAAAGTAAGGGCTGTTTTGGACTGGCCTGCTCCTACATCTATCAAATCCTTGCAGTCTTTTTTAGGGTTTGCGAACTTTTATAGACGTTTCATTCGCTCATTCTCTGCTATTGTTGCCCCTTTGACTGCCCTTACCAGTCCTAAGAATGGGTTCAAGTGGACGGCGGAAGCACAAAGAGCTTTTGACGATCTCAAGATCGCGTTCACCTCTGCGCCAGTCCTCCAGCATCCCGAGTCTATGCAACCATTCTATGTGGAGGCTGATGCCTCGGATCAAGCGGTTGGGGCGGTGTTGTCTCAGTATTGCAAGGACACAGGTTTCCTTCATCCTGTGGCGTTTCATTCCAGGAAGCTTACCAAATATGAAACAAGATACACTGTCACTGAGCGAGAATTATTGTCTGTACGTGATGCATTCAAGGTGTGGCGACATCATCTTCTGGGTACTGCTGTTCCAGTAATAGTTTACACTGATCATCGCAATCTTCTTGCCATGCAGTCAGTGAAATGCACCACAGCCAGGCATGCCAGGTGGCATGAGTTCTTTTCACAATTCAATTTCCAGATCACGTATCGTCCTGGGGCCCTACATTCCAAGGCAGACGCACTTTCTAGGAGGTATGGGGATGACTCCTCTCCCAAGGATTTAGGTGGACTGTTGTTACCAAATCAGGTAATATGCTCCTGTACCTTGAAGACTCCATTGAAGGAATCCATTAGAGAATGGGTTTCGGGGAATCCTCCGGAGATTGATACTTTGAATATGACCATAATTAACTCTATGCCTTATGTTAAAGGTCGTCTGTATCTTCCAGATGTCGACTCCAGACGAACAGCTTTAAGGTGGGGTCATGATTCTTTGGTTTCAGCCCATTCTGGGGTGCGCAAAACTCTGGAACAACTCAAGAGATGGTGTTGGTGGCCTTCGATGCAGAAAGATGTCTCGGATTACATCTCTACCTGCGCTATTTGTGCCCAGTGTAAGTCCTCAACCACGAAACCCGTGGGTTTATCGTGTCCTCTTCCGGTTCCTAGCAAACCATGGACCATGATATCTATGGATTTCATCACTGAACTCCCTTCCATTCAGGGTTTTGACACCATATGGGTGATAATCGATTATTTCTCCAAACTGGCCGTGTTTGTTCCATGTCAAGGTTTGCCTACGGCACCGGTTCTGGCGGATCTGTTTCTTCGCCATGTTTTCCGCCGTTTCGGCCTTCCTGATGTCATAATATCCGACAGAGGCTCGCAGTTCACCTCGCGTTTCTGGAAGAATCTTACTATGTCCCTGGGTGTTGATGCGAGGTATTCCACTGCTTATCATCCGGAAACGGACGGTCAGACGGAACGTTTGAATGCCACGCTTGAGCAGTATCTACGCTGTCTAACTATGCAGCATCAGGAATCCTGGTTGTCGGCGTTGGCGACTGCCGAATTTGCGTACAACAATTCTGTTCATACTTCCACAGGTACTACTCCTTTCTTTGCCTTGTATGGTTGTCATCCCCGTTCTCTGCCATTGGATCTTCCAGTCTTGTCAGACAATCCCGCGGTCCAAGACAGTCTTAGGGATATTACTTCTCTACACCAACATGTTCATTCCCGTTTGAAGGAAGCTCAGGATCGTTCTAAGGAGTACGCCAACCGGCATAGGTCTCCTGCGCCCGATTACCACCCGGGTATGTTGGTCTGGCTTTCCACTAAACATCTCCGTATTCCTATGAGGAGTTGTTTGAAACCCAAATATGTTGGTCCTTATCCTGTCAAGGATGTAATCAATCAGTCTGCAGTGAGACTTGAACTACCGAATACTTGGAAGATCCATCCGGTTTTTCATGTGTCTCTACTGAAGCCCTGTTCGGAGGGGACCAGGCTCCCAGTTCGTCTGCTTCCAGTCAAAATACAGGGAGAGGAGGAGTATGAGGTGAAGGCTATTCTAGACACTAAGGTTTCCCGAGGTGTTCGTTATTTCCTTATTGACTGGAAGGGTTATGGACCCGAGGATCGTACTTGGGAGCCTGAATCCAATGTACATGCTCCGGTCCTCTTGGCTCGATTCTTGGCCTCTCGGGGAGTGAGGGCATCTTTGGGGGAGGAAACTGTCAAGAAACCAGCATCTGCTCCCCGTTCCATCCAGCGTTACGTCAAGACTACACGTTCCACAATTCCTAAACACACGGAGCCGAAGCGTTTCCAGAGTATCAGACAACGCTGGGGGTTGCCGTGGAAACGTTGGTTGCCTGAGCACGTTCGTGCACGGTTACGTCATGGCAACGTTCCCCGCAGGGTCACGTGATTAATTTAAATCTCCGCCCGGCATTCGGAACGCTGCTTCTGAATTTACAATTTTTGGAGCTCTCTACTGTGTTCTTGTCTGGCCTGTTGTTCTTGGATCTTGGACCCTGTTTTTTTCTCACGGATTGATATTGAACTCCCCCTAAACCTTGTATTAGATTTACCTGTTTACTCGATCTCGGAACGAACGACCCTTCTTTTGCCTGGCATTTTCAAGATTTGGCGTCTCGGATTATTGCATTTCACGGAACTCTGACTCTCGGAACATTGTTATTTGGACCTTCCACATTTCTTTCGGAACTTATCACAAGAAACTCAGATTATTCACGAACATTTGTTTATTAGGCGTCCGCGTGCCGGCGGGTATAGGTATAGGTTGGATTGTCCCTGTCACTGGAACCATTGGACGATGTATCATCGGACGAACTTCCTTTCATCTTCTTTTCTACGACAAGAATATTACCCGTCAAACACCAAAACTGATGTCCTGGGTATCCTGGCCCTCTGTCCTGCCTGATTTGCTATCCTTGCCCAGAGGTATTCTCTTCGTGAGTACGTTGTTTGATCTACATCCGTTTGCCTTGTTTATGTCTTATTTCATGAACCCAACTCCTGATATTGTGTTCTTTGTCTAGGTAGCTGTGTTCCGACTCATATAATCTTCTGGGCAATTCCCCTTCCAATATAGTCCCTTTGTACTATTGGGAGTTGCATTGTCTGGAAGGTTTCTACGGCTACACTATGCGATCAACTGAACCCTGGTATTACCAAGTTTGGCGTGGGTGGTTCTCACATCTAGGAACACACGCGGTGTCCTGAAATGTTCGTAAATAACCAAAATGGGTGTGTCCTGAGGAAGCTAGACCTGTCCGTATTCTTTGAAGGTGAGTTGAAACTGTTCTAAAAACACAGGCAGTATCCTGAAATGTTCGTAAATAAACAAAATGGGGGTGTCCTGAGGACGCTATACCTGTCCTTATTGTTAGGAGGCAAGCTGAAACTGTCCTAAGAACACACAGGGTTCCTAAAATATTCATAAATAAACAAAAAAGGGGTGTCCTGAGGAAGCTAGACCTGTTCGTAAGCATGTTCAAACTGTTCTAAGAACACATCAAGTGTCCCCGGATGTTCGCAAATAAACAAAATGGGGGTGTCCTGAGGATTCTATGCTTGTCCGTATTGTTCGCAAGCGAGTTGAAACTGTTCTAAGAACAAACGCCTGTTCGTAACTGTTCGTTTCACTTGTGACGCACTTTTAATCAGTTTCAGGACCCGAACAGTGTCCGTACAACACCAACGCGCATGCGCAAAACAGTTTCAGTGCATTTGATGTCTTGCGGACACCCGCTCGTTTCGCAGACATGTTCGCAAAGCTATCATATGACCGCACCCACGCTGAGCGTGTGTTCTGACTGCGAACACTGTGTGTGTCCCCGAACAATTTAAAACTACCTTTTCAAGCAATCCACAATATTTTTCAATAATAACTCACCATAGCACAAGTCCCACATAGTAATCATGAGTTTCTGCATACTTTTTGGGACTTTTTGAACCTTTTTTTGGTGTTCAATCTGTCCGCGGACAGCGCGCATGTCCGCGAACCACGCACAAGCACCCCTATAAAAGGCCACACCCTAGAGCTCATTCTCATTGTGTTTCTGGCTATCTTACAGAACACAGTGCATTTTGCTGCCAACTTTCCAGGTTTTCATCTCAAACCTGATGGCATCCATGGCTGCAGTACTGCCACCTGGTGCTACATCTGCCTCAGCACCACCCCCACCCCCTCCACCACCTCCACCTTCCTCAAGGCCTGAAGAGGGCAAAAGGAGTGAGGATGCAGAGGAGGATGAAGAGGATGACGAGAATGAGGTAGAAGAACTCCCTACTACCAACACTCGGCGTGAGTCTTGGGTGTGGCGGTTATTTACCATTCATGGTAATGTACCTAAGGTGTGTGCGGACCGAGTCACCTGCAACAAGTGCAAAATGGTACTCAGTCGCGGGAGGCCTGGTTCATACAGCTTTGGGACACCATGAAGCGACGCCTAAAGTCATTCCTCACTGGGGCCATTCGCAAGGTTGTACCTTGCGAGGAGCATAGTAGGTTGACTTCCTCTACTACATCCTCCTTTTCCGATCCTGTCACCACAAGGAACACTCCTGTGGGACAGCGTATACCTCAAACTGCCTCACAGGCCATACGCAATACTGAAGACCCTTACCTTTCGAGGGTCACAGTTGTGTGTATATACTGCGACGCAGTACTCTGCAGGGAGGAGAGACTTTGAAGTGCTTTTGAGGCTATGGTCTCAGAGCACGAGAAGATCTGCTCATTACCCAAGTAAGACCCACTCTACATCTTCCTCTCTCCACCCGCCATTTCTTATCCCCGTGGTTGGTGTCCTCCCTTTCCCTCCTTTTCCCTCCTCCCCTAGTGTGTCGTGTATAAAAAACCCCAAAAAATATAAAAAAACAAAAAAAGAAAAGGCTCTTTTCAGAACCTCCTTTCACAGCTTAAATAAGAAGTGAAAATAAATGAAGCAGGGCCCTGGGTATTTTTTAGAAGTCCTCGGACAGTCCAGCGAACATCTAAAATTTTGTGGTGCTGCCCTATCATAACCATTGAACTTTTGTCTGGAGGAAGTGGTGGCTCTGAAAAGAGCGTATTGGTGGTGTTTGTTTGTGTTTGAAAAATTTGAAATGCTCAACACCTACTACAAAATGGATGCTGTAATTCCAAAAAAGGTCGCAATGCATTTTGTACATGTCTCCAAAAAATCTGATTGCCAGCATAAGTAAGATGGACTCCATCTCTGCGAAAAATGTATGGGCTACGACGCATAATATTTTCATTGTGAAAAGAGGACATGCCAACATCTCTTAGAAAGGCACAAACAGCCTTATTGACATTGCGCCTTGCTTTCTCCATTTGTGGACCAAATGAAGAAGAACGAAGCCACATTTGTCTCTGCGCAATCCGTGAAAAAATTACTTGAGAATTTGGAAACATGTCCATGACCTTCCCAAGTCCTTCTTTCATTGCAAATTGCAAAGAAATTCCAGACACATGTCCTAAACTGTTCCCTCCACAATGAATTACAATTATGTCTGGATGTTGCTCTGTCTCCAAAGTAGCACAGAGAGGTAGCAAGTCCAACCACTTCATTCCACTTACTCCATGCCAGTGCACTTCCACATGTGGGAATCCAAGATCTACAGCTACTCCACAGCTTTCTGGATGCACCTTCAACCAATGTATCCACGAGTCTCCCAAAATCCAAACAATCTGTTTTCTGAAACACACAGCCATAGCTATCTGTTCTTCTCTCAGCAAAAAGAGTATCTGAGAAACTCTCTCCTGGCACAACACACCCACTAAACTTTACTGACCAATCCCTTGCTCTGCTCATTCTCATTTGCATGCCTCCCCACCCCAAAATCCCTGGATGTAACATGTGATGTCTGCGGACTACCGCCATGTCCGTGGACATATCGTAACATGGACAGTCCTTCAACCATTTCCATTTCACTTTCTGTGCCATTCCCTCATTGGATATAGCTAAGCAGTCACACGACCATCCACCAATCACATCCAAGACCTCTACATCTAACTGCATCATCATAGATCAGCACTTCAAATGTACTGTTAATCTCTCTGAGTACAAGTGTCATAACATTGGAAAGCACCTTCTACAAGAAATACTGTACAAGTCTCCAAGATTTCTACTTGCAGCTGCATGCATATCCATTTGCATGAACACAAACTACAAGTATGCATATTTTCTGTATAGTACATGTACAATTGTTATAGATTCATATAAACAGATTAACTGACTTTTAGCTTGTATAACCTATAAAATGAACTTACTGTCATTTTTTCCATCTCCTATAATCAACTGTCACTTCCAAACCTATCTGCTATTTAATTTCTTTTTACACACACATTTGCAAAGCATGTTGAACTAACATATTTAAAGTACAATATAAAGAGTTAACATACTCAACCAAAATTGCATGCACACAAGATGTTCAAATATCAAACAACAATACTTGTACAAAAACATAAAAATCAATGTCTAAATTAAAATCAGTGCTATATACAAACAAAATTACTAATTTGTTTCCTTTACAATTGCAGTGAAGACCACTCTCCTTAAAAGAAGCAGCCGAATTTGAAGTACAAAGAACAACTAAGAAGAAACCTGCTCATTCCAGAAAAAAAGTAAGTTAAATACCACCGTAATATTTGTATTATTACTCAAACATACTGTACGGTTAATTCATGCTATTTCTGCGCCTAAAAATAGAGATTGTGCACCATTCTGTCCACAAATCCCCATTTCTTAAACAGAGATTTACAGGCAGAATGGCACACAAATTCCTATTTTTCGGCGAACAAAGGACCCAACTCAGCCCCTAGAATTTTGATGTTCTAGAACAAACAACTGTTTTAATTGTATACCATTAGATTTACTATTTGTACTTCTCCACACCATTAGCTTACTTTCTACTTTCATCTGAACCCCAGTTTAGTAGCACATAAATTCAAGAATACCCATCCCAACTAGTTGTAGTTGCCCAATGCACAATCACACACCATCACATACATCTTTATAATCATACTCGGACACTCATGCACACAGCACACATACATTGCAGAACACCCCAACCCATACCTTCTTTATTTTTTTCAACAGACACTAAAGAATGCCTACCAAAAATCAAGTCTGTAGAAAGCAATGCAGAAGCAGAGCAAATGAAAATAGAAGTGTCCAAAATAAGCATCCATCTCTAGCAGAATTTGCAAAAAAAAGTTCAAACAAAACAGCTAATACAGTCATTTAGCAAAACAAAGCAAGCTTCAAGTACAGAAACTTTGCCTCCTCTATCAAAATGTAAAACGAACCAGAAAACAATGAACAAAAATTCAGCTACCACTACAGATAAAACTGCTCCTATAAATCTTGATGTAGTGCCAAGTAAGCATACCAAAAAAAGTATTTTAGCAAAAATCTTCCGTCACAGAGTCCTTCAAAATCTCATAAATACAGGAGAGAAATCAGGCACAAGCCTTAAAACCTATCGTAGGAAATTAATCTTAGAAGCGTTGACAGACAGTGCAATCCTTATCAAAAGAAAGTTATTTATTTTAGTGTTAAACAAAATGAAACCACTAAAAAATCTAATGACTACATTACAAAAAAGACTTCTCAATAAACGAAATGTCAACAGAAATAACTACTTATATATCTGTGGAGGTGAGTGGAGTCACACTACAAGCACAGAACCATATTTTACTGAAGAAGCATACAAACAAAAGCAAACAAATACAATTGCCAAACATAGCAGTGGACAAGGTTATGAAAAAGTTAATAATACCATAATGGCAAGAAATACTGCTTACAAAAATATCCCCAGAAAACTTAAAATTACCTCTCCATTCAACTGAATCAGAATGTCTAGTATACAAATGGCCATGCACGTCAATGTGTAACATTCCCAAAAAATCTTTTAAGTCTTTACGCCAATTCCTCAATCAATATGTGAAAGGCAAAGACAAAATCAAAATTAAACTACTGCAAAATATGGATACCTGTCCAGTGCGCAAGTACACAGGACTACAAGGACATTCATTGGCCTGCATTTCAGGACCTACTTGCAAAACCACGTTCCATTATATCAAAATGATATCAACACATCATTCAACTATAGGAACTCTAGTCTATAAACTGTACTATGCTAAAAGTCCTGCTTTAGCACTAGCAAATTTAAATAACATTATTCTACATGGTACAGCAAAAGACCTACTTGAAGAAATCAACCATATCCAGAACAAATATTTTGGAAGTGAAAGCCACTTACAGAATGAAATAGCTTTAAAGCAAATTAGCAACAATTCTATGCATGGCAACCTTCTACTGCACACATACAAAAAAGAAATACTGAAATTTAAAAGTGCATCTGCTGAAGTACCAAACCATGTGTGTGTATGTTGCTGGAGAACTGTTTATAAAAGTAACACAAAAACTGTAGACCTAACATACAAAATAGAAGACAATGAAGATTCTAAATGGTTTGAATTAGCTCTCTACCTTATAGCAGAAAACAAATATGAAATAACTGACCCCTTAATACTTTGCAGTTACTGCACTACAAAACTTGACAACAACCACACTCCTTCACATGCTATCACAAATAATTTGGAATTATTTCCACTACCAAAACCCCTACAATAACTCAATTTATATGAGAGCATCAAACAGTGCACCCCTTTCAAGCTATAATACGCCTTCAACCAAAAACAGCAAAATTACCTCCCTCTGAATTAGTGAAAAGTATTCGTGGAAAAGTTACCATTTACCATTAGATCTAAAACAAAATGTGCACACTCTAGGAGTGCAACGTCCATTGGAGCAATCTTTAATTATCTTAGTAAATGGTGTACCTACAAAAGACAAAAAAAATTGGCAACAACTGGTAGATTTACATAAAGTTAGACAAGCCTTGCAATATCTAAAAGACAATAATGAATACTACAAAGAAATTAATATTGAAGAAAACTTGAAGGATACCACTGAAATAATTCAAGAGTCACAAGAAGCTGGTCAATTTGAGCTCCTAGATCCTGCTACAGTATCCAATACTTTAGACCATTATACAATTCATCCATTGCACTCTAATGACACCGTAGAAGATGCACTAGAAACGTACCAGATGCGACAAACAAAAGGATCACCAATCAGCATATGGGAAAAAAGTATAGCAGCACGTGCTTTTCCTCGATGATAGACCTATTCAAATAACAGCATCAGAATACCGCTCGTTGAGGATGTATTCTGAAGATCCCATATTTAGACAAAATGTGGAATACATATTCCACCTACTCTTTGAAAGTGAACTAGCAACTTTATGTTACGGAGTTGCACACACATTAAAATCAGGATCCCACTTTCAAAATATGTCAGCTACACAATTAATTCAAAAAGTGCAACAAAAAAATTAGGTTTTACAATCAAATATTACAAATCTATTAGCAAACATGCATGGTACTAAAGAGTACTGGTTTCGACGTCATGGAGATGTACGTTGTATGATAAGAAACCTTGGCCCACCCACTTGGTTTGTTACATTAAGTTGTGCAGAATATGCATGGGAAGATTTACATGATTTCCTACGCATATGTTACGCTCACCTGGTTCCCACAGGGGCGTCGATCTGAACTGGACAGCTGCGGTCTCCACCAATGTGACGCGTAGTGCTGAGATGACGGACTGGACTGGCCCACCTAGCTTCGTTTGCTTGGCCCGTAGGAATATTCTTCTGCAAATGGAGAAAGGGAAGTAACCACCCGTGGAGTTGAGCGTTAACCCCCTCGCACTCCCGCTGTTCTCCCCACTGATCACCTTTGATGTCCCCTCTTATAGTCTCACCTGATGGTTTGGAAAGATGAGCTCTCCATCCGGCATTGAGCGTAGGGGCGCGTCGATAACCAGTTGCTTCACTGGCTCAAAGGAATTGGTGAGTTCCAGAACAATATTGACTCTGAGATTACCGGCAAGACGCCGTAAGTATGTAGTTCGTAAGAGTTCAAATGTCTGAATTTCACTCTGTCCGATTCCTTGCAGGTTGCAGCTTGACCCTAGCGAAGAGATCCTCGTGGCAACTGGTAATATTAAGGTAAGGATTTGTATTATCCAACACAGTTCGATAAAATAATGTCAATATGTAACCTGTTGCTTTCTCCCTTATTCAGGCGCTGAGAGAAAGTATGAAGTCTCGGGGAATAATGCCTCTGGCGGTAAAATCAGGTAAGTCTATTGTGGGGAGGAGGTTTCCCCTGTTTGTCCCTTTGTTTCACCTTGCTGTCCTTTTGTTTCCCCTTAGGGGCCGGGGTTCGGCGAGGATGCAGTGGAAGCTGCGCCGACCCGTGAAGAGGAATAGTACCCTGGGTGGTAAAATCAGGTAAGTCTATGGGGGGGTAACTAATATTGCCTCTGTGTATTCCCTTGGCTCACCTTGCTGTTCTTATCTTCCCCTTAGGTGCTGGAGTGCGGCGGGAACATGCTGAAGGATGCGGTGGAATGTGAAGATGCTGTGAAGGCCGGTGAGTTTAGCGCGGCACTGCAGCAGGCGAGGTGACGAGCATAAATTAACTTCTTTCTTACAGCTCGAAGGCGCGATGGATCGGGAATTCAGGTAAGGATCAAAGGTATTGCTCTTGTTCTAACCTTTTCTCCTTCTTTCTCCCTTTTTCTAGGAGCTCCAGACCGAGGCGGGCGTGGCAGAAGACTGGATGCAGACTTGCAGGCACAGTGAGCGTTACGCTGCTGGATGCAGAATAATGCGAAGCGTGTGCTGCTCTTCGGGCGTGGTTTAAATAGCCTCCAAAGTAGTCCCAGGTAAGTATTCCTCCCCAGCACCACCCGAGTAAAAAAATAGTCCCTGGGTAAAGTAGTCCCTTCCAAGCCTCTTTTGGCTTGGAGCTCTTGCAGCATGGTCTGCATCAGGTAGGTTTGCAGCATGGTCTGCATCAGGTAAGTTTTAATCTATGAGCCTGGCGCCTATGGCCCCAGGACTGACTCTCCATATGAGCCTGGCGCCATAGACGCCAGGACTGCACCCAAATAGCCCCTAGCAGGGGTTGTTGGGCTTGCTTGGAATAACTTGATGCCTGCTTCCGGGGTTGCTGGACTTGATCTTAGTCCCCGGGGGTAGGCATCATGACAGCATATCAAACAAAAACAAAACAAACATAGATATACTAACACCTGGAGAACTTTGTTCTCTAGATCCTGTTAATGGTTCAAGATATTTTCACCATCGCTTCATTGCTATTCTACACTTTATTTGTAATAAAACTGTTCCTCCCCTCAGAGAAGTGCAACACTTCTTTTGGAAAAAAAAATACCAAGCCAGAGGAGCACCACATGTCCACATGCTTTTATGGATTAAAGATGCTCCTAAATTTGGTCAAGACAATGATGCCACTGTGTTACAGTTTATTGAAAAATATGTCACTTGTGAAATTCCATCAGAAGCAACAAATAGTGATCTTCATGCACGAATTTTACAATTTCAAAGACACAAATGTGGGAAATATTGTCATCGCAAATACAAAAACAAAGGGAAATACTACACCAAATGCCGCTTTGGTTTCCCTAGACCAGTTACAAAAACAGGTCAAGTGAACAACTTCATGTCTTCAGTTAGGCATAGTGTTAAAGGCAAATCACCTAACAGTACATATTACATAAAAAGAACAGAAGAAGAAAAATATATCAATGATTACAATGCAATCATTGCCCAGTTATGGAATGCAAACATAGATGTGCAGTACATTGCAGACAATTCCACTGCAGTTGCACGATATGTTACAGCATACTAAACCAAAGCAGAAAAAAAAGAGCTCCAAGACCTCTGTCTCAGAAATTATACAACTTGGGCATAAAAATGCTCTCCCATAGAGAATGTGGCTCCTATGAAGCAGCAGATCGTTTAACTGGTACTGCTTTGTATGGAAAATCTGAAAATATAGTATGGCTAAGTCTTGGTCCTGCTGAATCTAGAAAAAGAGTTCTAAAATCATACGAAGATATAGAAACAATAGCCAAACATGATCCCAACAGCTAAGACATTTTAAAAAACAATTTACTGGACACATACTACCAAATCAGAAGTATCACTTTGGAAACCATGTGCCTATACCACATAGCCCAAAACTTCACATAAAAAATAATATAAAACCCGATGAAAAAAAGCTAAATACAGAGTGTCAAATTGTGAAGGCAGCTTAGTAAAACTCACCAAACCAAATTTAATTAATCAAATTGTCATTAAAGACTTCTCAACATAAAGAACTATATTACATGTCCCTGCTACAACTCTTTAGACCATGGAGAAAGCAGAAGAAATACTAGATAACTATGACTCCTATGAAGAAGCTTTCAAAGCAAATGAAAGCACTATAACCGATATAAACTTTACACAGTACAAAACAATGTTGCACAATGAACAGCAACACAAAGAAGAACTCCAGGCCCAACTAGATAAGGACACTCCTGACAGTAGTCAACCTTCTGTAACAGGAAGCCAAGAACCACGGGGAGAGCCACTAATAACAAATGAGGCAGATTTAGCTATGACGGAAGTTGAAAACACCATTTGTCAGTATGAAGATAAAGAAGACTTAACTATACTACAATCAAAACTAAACAATGAGCAACGTAGCATTTTTGAAGAAGTAACAAAAGAAATTGCACATGGTGTACAACATGAAAACAAAGAATGCACCTGCCAAAATTACAAACCTATACTACTGTACGTCAGTGGTAAAGCTGGTTCTGGCAAAACTTTCTTAATCAAAATCATCACTAAATTCCTTCAACAATTGACAAAAAACAAACTGTCAGCTGTTGTCACTGCCCCCACAGGTTTAGCTGCTACAACATATTCAGTGTCACTTTACACCGATTACTATTCCTGCCAGTAAAACACCAAAACAAATTAGACTATTACAAACTTTCTACAGAAGCTGCAATGGAATTACGCAGAGTATTAAAACAAATGAAAATGCTACTAATAGATGAAGTGAGCATTGTCTCCAACCTAATGTTGGCTTTGATTCACCTCAGATTACAAGAAGTACTCAAAACAAACTACGAAGAGCTCTTTGGAGGAAAACACATTATTGTTTTCAGAGATCTTCTTCAATTGACACTAGTGAAAGGTGAGCCTATTTTTAAAACCTTCGGACACAAACTCTTCCTTAAAACTGTTGGCACCATTGGAAATGTCAGCCTTTGGCAACATTTCCAATACAGAGAATTAACAGAAAACATGCGGCAATCTGCAGATCTCACTTATGCCAACATCTTAAAAAGTATTAGAGTTGGTATATTATCTCAAGAAGCACAAGCAATATTGAAAACCTGGCACATTCATGCACTTTATGGCGATAATGCATGTGCCACGGATGTTATGGAACAATTAGCCCACAAAAATGTCAATTGTATGGCCTTAATGGCAACTCCTGCAAGCTGTTTCAAATTCAATGAAACAATGTTAAAAAAAGAAATGCAACCAATAATTGAAATTAGCGCCACAGACAAACTAGACATACATGGTATGACACTACCCATGTGTGAACAAGCCACAACGCGACTAAATAGTTTAGAAAATTCAATCTCCAACACAGCTGGATTGGAAAAAATATAAAATACTCTTAAATTGCAGAGTAATGCTTAAACGTAACCTTGATGTGGATCAAGGACTAGTTAATGGATCACTGGGTACAGTTGTTGGCTTTCAAACATACCAATGTGACAACAACATTCAGTTTGTCAATATTCTCTTTGACAAACTTTCAGAAGTGAAAAGGATAGGACGCTCAACAGCTCGATTCCTTCTCTTCAAAGAAATGTATGTACGCAGAGAACAATTTTCTCTAACTCTTGCATACGCAGTCACCATTCATAAATCACAAGGTCTTACCCTATACAAAGCATTGTTAGACATTGGTAACACAGTCTTTAAAGACGGCATGAGCTACGAAGCACTATCACGCTTACGTACACTTGACGGTCTATTTCTAATCAACTTTGATGCAAGTAAAGGAAACGCTGATATTCCTTGCATTTTAGAATACAATAGACTTCGTTCACTATACACCCACATCTAAAAACATATCCTGTTCCACAAAAAGTAAAATGTTCTAAAAGAAAACTAAATCAAACAGGATGTCACTGCAAATCCTCAAAAGAGATTAAAAGAAATTAATACTTCATCAAGTACCAGAATCAAAAAAGAACCTATTAACCTATTAGAGAAAGTAAACCAGGTACTTCTTCTAAGAATGAAGACAAACTCCAAAAAAAACACTTAGATACAGAACTACCTGGTCCATTTAAACTTTCAAATGTAATTGGTGTAAGTTGCTTCGCAAATGTAGCAATGAATCTTCTATTTCAATTACCACCAATTGTTGACAACATTTACTTACACAGTACAGACCAATTGTGTTTGCAAATGTTAGTACTTCATAGAAACGCAACAAACAATCCTGACAACACGTATAGTGTTTATGGAATAAGACAACAATTGGACTACTGTGCTGGAATGGTGAAATTCACTATGAACTCACAGGAAGATCCACAAGAATTTCTAATGTACTTACTACAAGTAATGCAAAACAAAAACATACCTATAAATGAAATCTTCCAGATTTCATACATGTGGAAACATACATGCACTTTCTGCAACAATGTGACACAAGAACAAATCCCCAATGAGCGCTTTGTGTATGTATTAATACCTAATTGTGAATCCGTTCCATTTCAGCAACTTGTACAAAATGCAAACCATGGTAGATTATGTACTAGCTGCAATTTGGATAATCACTCCACCTTACTAATACAAACACATAGTAAATATGTAATACTAATGCTTCTACGTTACAATGCAGATGGTACCAAAAACAACTACAAGCTGACTGGATTCACACATGGTCAAGTATTACTTGGTAAGAAAACCTTCACAACAATAGGTATAATCTACCACACAGGAGCCACAACCAATGCAGGTCACTATACTGCATATATAAAAAAAGGGTGGATGGTTCAAATGTAATGATAGTACCATTACTCTAAAGCAGAGATTACCTGCAAATCTTACAAACGCTTATTTAATGTTCTCAAAACCAAAATTTATTAACTAAACTGTACTTAAACATTAACTAAACTTCTATTAAAACACTATAAACTGTTACAATATGCCAAAGGCTATATAACTGCCCCAAGATTCTACAACAACTAAACAGATAAATCAATAACACTTAATTATAAAAAAAACTATAAACAGTTAGAATATGCCAACAGGTATCTAACTGCCCCAAGATTCTACAAGAACTAAACAGATAAATGAATACCACTAAATTATATCAAACAATAAACATAATACGCCAACTGGTATCTAACTATCCCAAGATTTTCAATAACCAAACAGATAAATCAATGCCACTACTTTATAACAAAAAATAGACACTTGGAATATGCCAACTGGTATCTAACTGCCCCAAAATTTTACAATATCCAAACAAATAAATCAATACCACTTCATTATAACAAAAAATAGACTGTTAGAATATGTCAACAGGTATCTAACTGCTCCAAAAATCTGCAACAAGCCAATATATAGAGCATTAGCCAGAAACAACAAGTGAACACTGAAAACAAACAAACAATAGGCTGTAGCATAACAAAAAAAGTTAATCCAACATGGATTTTTTTTTCTCCCACAGAACCAATCATTTTAGCAACAAACACAGAAACTGAGCAAATTGCACAGTACACTGGTTTGTAATCTACTAAATATGAGGATCAAAAAAAAAATATTGATTATTCAATATTATAAGTCGTTACAAAATACCATTACTAACATGATCTTTTCTTTTATCACAGAAATTAACAAGAAATACATGTACTCCAGTTACTAAACCAAACAGTAAGTATATTATAATAAGTACAACCACCACAGCATATCACACCCATAGTGGTTTATAACTTTGTTGCTTATAAATTTGTTTTTGGATCCCAAAGTTATAAGCCACTATGGGTGTGATATGCTGCGGTGGTTGTGGCCAGGGCATAGAGTCTTGGGTGCATGGCCATATGGCAATGCTCCCAAGACTCTATGCCCTGGCCACAACCACGACAGCATATCACACCCATAGAGTCAAACATTTTAACTATGCCATATGGGAACTTTTAATGTCTGCGGACATGATGAGTGTTCTTAGGACAGTTTCAACATGATCTGTTCTTAAAACACTTTCATCTTGCCAGCGAACAATATGGACAGCGTCCTCCGGACACCCCCATTTCGTCCATTTATGAACATTTCAGGACACCGTGAGTGTTCTTAGAACAGTTTCAGCTTGCTTGCGAACAATACGTACAGGCGTAGTGTCCTCAGAACACCCCCATTTTGTTTATTTACAAATATCCCAGGACACTTCATTTGTTCTTAGAACAATTTGAACTTGCTTGCGAACAGTATGGACAGGCATACCGTCCTCAGGACACCCCCATTTTGTTTATTGACGAACATCCACCGTCCTCAGGACACCCCTATTTTGTTTATTGACGAGCATCCCAGGACACATGAGATGTTCTTAGAACAGATTCAACTTGCCTGCGAACAAAACAGGCAGGTTTACCGTCCTCAGGACACATCCATTTTGTTTATTTTCAAACATTGTGTTCTTAGAACAGTTTCAACTTGCATACGAACCATACGTACAGGCGTAGTGTCTATAGGACACCCCCATCTCGTTTATTTAGAACATTTCAGGACATCTGCGTTGTCCGTGGAAAAAGCGAACACAACAGGGGGGTCTACCACCTAAATAAATACAACATTTAACCCATCTCTTACTCCCCCACTTTCCCAAACAGTTTTACACACCAACACACTGTACTAAATAGTATTTTTCCACCAAGTTTCACCACGCTGTCTGTGGATGTCCGCGAATCCAAGATGGTGGGCGTTCCCGAAAATCTGACGCGCTTCACGCTCTTCACTGTCCAATCATTGAACAATTTGCATGTCCGCGGACATGACGCAAGCCAGTTGGACAATCAGGACACTGTCCGCGGAGCGAACAGGGAAGTGTGTCCGCGGACTGAACATAGATATCACTAATTTTTTGTGACCTACTTTTTGGTCATTTTAAAAAAAACTACTGGACGGATTTTCACCAAATTTGCAAAAGCACGCTTTCGGGACCAAGCCGCTGCTCCTGGTTCAAATTTGGTGAAAATCCATCCAGCGGTTTGGGCTGTAGGCATGAGCAAAGTTTTTTCCCCATTCAGTCTATGGGAAAAAAATAAGTTTTGGGACCCCCCCTATAACTTTGCCCCCCCGGACCAAACCTCACCAAACTTTGCAAATAAATTCAGAGTGACCCATATACTTTTTTTTGCAAAGTTTGGTGAGGATTCGTCCAGGGAGAGCGAAGTTATAAGTTACCCAAAAAGGGGTCTTCCTATGGAAACAGCAACTTAACCATAACTACACAGCCACTGGCGTGGCTGTGTAATATATATATATTTTAATATTCTCATGTAATTGTGAATAAATTATACCATTCCCCACCCATGCACTCACAGAAGATCCCCAAAAACTTTTTGGGAAATAATTGTCTGGCCTTTTTGTTTATTTTGCCTCTAACTTGCAACCGTTCTAATGATGTAAGATGTTATGAAATGCTCCACTACAGTGACATCCTGGTTCCTTATTTGGGGCAGAGCAGCAGAAGATGGATCTCTACTCTTTACCATATGTTTAGGAGCTAAAAATAGGATCACAAAATCATCTGCTGACGATACTAACTATGGAGAATTAATTTTGCGGGTAAGATTATCTTTCTTACATGGCAACTTTTGATATTATTTATACTAAACATAATCCACCCCCCAGGAGCATGACCTACGAGTAATGCAAACCAGGAGCAAGGCTTTACCAAAAGAGTTACTAAAGAGATTCGTAGGCAACTTGGATAGCGGCTTCAAAATACTCTCCCTTTATTAGAATGGGGTTTCTCCAGCATAGTTTTGTAATTCTTCTTAAATCTTGAATGTTCTCCCCTGTGTGCGGGATCTCAGAACGCTTTTTAAAATAAAAACAAAGTGTGTGTGTGTGTATATATATAATATATATATATATATATATATATATATACAAATATATATATTACAGAGTCTGTAAGGCAGAAAGCCTCCATCCTGTAGAGCTCCACTCCCCTCGAAAATGGATTCCAATTGATGTGCGGCAAAAATGGGCAAAAAATAACTGTTTTGGGAAAGAACCCACTCTTGCACTACCCAACGATGTCGTAGAAAATATGAACTTTATTAGTAATGCAGTTTAAAAACAGCTTCCCAAATTCTTGCATGCCAGAGAGGCTGACTGATGCTTTTCGCCTCACTCCTGTGGCTTGCTTACAGTAACTCCTCCCTGTGTTGGGAGCCCATTAAAACACATCTAAGCATTCATTGACAGTAAAAAGGTGACTTATATTGGCTAATAGTATTTCCGTCGGCCATGTTTAAAATGACTCAAGGTTCCATTTCTCTGGTATGTTTGTGGCAAAGCTATGTACGGCTTTGCTTGCAATTGGTATAAATACAAATATTCCATACACGATTGATCACAAACATTGTTGGAAAAATCAATATAGAATGCAAGTTGTATATAATTCGGGGAGTAAACATTGGTTCCTTAATTTGCACTTCAAAGTATTTACATGATAGATTGTTTCCTGTTCTATCAATGCTGTGGCTATGCTTGTAGGATATCACAATAATATGCATAATAATACATATCATCTAAGTGTTGGTGAGACTGGAAGAACCGCCAACCTTTCCTTATATTAGTCATGGATCATATATGTCGATGGTAGTGCTCTATTTTATGGCCGCATGTAATGATCTTGAAGAGTCAACAAAAACCTGGCTGCATAAGTAGGCATGAGCGATGTGTGTGTCATCTTAAATAAGATGTATGTACACAAAATTGCTGCTCCCCGACATGGTCGATCTGATCATCATCCCTGATGGGATTGTAATGTGACATATGGCCATATCGACACTGCTTTCTCAATGTTAGGATCTGCATATTATTGGTGAACCCCTAACCAATCCAAGATACCATTGTGATATGAAGTGAATGCAAAGTGCTCCTATGATAAACTGCAACCAGGATATATATGTCCCACTTAAGTAGCTTAAACCTATCATAAACTGGAGTGCAATTGCATTGAATAAAGATAATAAAGTGCAAATGCAAAAAGCAGATATACACTCTATTTACATTAGATTTTATGAGTTGTACCTCCATCATCTAATAAGGTGCAAATGCCTTGTGCTAACATATTGGCTATTTAAGAAGTATCTACTTTATAAATGAATCCAATACTAATAAAGTGCAAGTGCATTGTGCAAAAATAAGCAACTTTATCATATAGCTCTATGAATAAACATCCATCATAAAGTGCAAGTGCATTATGATCGGGTATTAGGTATTCATAAAATATTTGCATTATGTATAATTCCAAAAGTAAAGTGCCAATGAGATCTAAAAAAGAGTCACTGTGATATTGGTGATCATTCAGCATATACAATTGCATATTCAACAAGGAAATAATATGATTTTCACTCACTGCAAGATTAAAAACCCATATTAAAGCACTCTGTAAAGAGACCCTTAATGGTTCAACACACGGTATTCTGAGTCCTTCGTTCACCTCTAATTTTCAACCAACATATTATTTTACATATTAAGCCAGAAGTCAGAGAATGTTTATGATGGTAAGTGTCAAAGAAATATTATATAAATGGAGACAAACAGCAAGAAATACCAAGAAAGGAAAGAAAATTATCTAAGAAAGGGAAAAAGAGGAGAAAGAAAGCAAAAGAAATTGAAGAAACCCAAAGCAAAATCATTGCATCAATTTGATGCTGGCTCTCCAAACGATCACCAACTAGTGTGATATATTAGACCCCTAAAAAAGTATACACTTCTTCATCGACATTGTGGCCTGTCAGATTTTTACTTTCAAAGTCAACTTTGAATTTCGTTTCCTCTTGTTGCAATAACTTTACGCTGTCACCGCCTCTCAGGCCAGTTACAAATTTGTAAATGCCGAAGAATGTAAGAGTCTTGGGCTCACCGTTGTGAAATTCTGAAAAATGTATAGCCATATGATATGTACAGTCCTTATTGACAATAACTCTGATATGTTGCAGAACACGCACTTTTAATTTACATTTGGTACTGCCCACATACCACTTCAGGCACGGGCATATCAGGACATAGACTACTAGCTCTGATTCACATGAAATTTTGCCCTTGATTTGCATGGGTACCTTTAGGATAGGATGAGTATAACTGCTGCAGATAAAAGCATATTTACACATTTTACATTTGCTACACTTAAAAAAGCCAACCCTTCCTCCTGAGAGCCAGTTTTTGCCTTTGTAGTTGTTATCCAGGACCATATAGCTTTGCACTATTATGTCTTTGATGGACATACTTTTAGGAAAAGTCATATCAGGGTGTTCTTTTAATAAGTTACCCAAATCTTTCTCCACCTTCAAAACTTTCCAGTATGTATTGATGGTATTCCTTATGGTTGGTGAATGACTTCCAGAAGTTAATATCAATCTAGTGGCATTCTCTTCTGTTGTGTTGATGGAGTCAGATTTGGATATTGTCAACATTTTATGTCTATCCATATCGCAAACTTTGAGATAGGATCTTTCAATTACTTTTTTCGTGTACTGTTGTAGAAAGTTATGGGCTGTGAATTGGCTAGCTTTCTCTAAATCTTTGATGTTGCTGCAATTTCTTCTGATGTGAATAAATTCACCATATGGGATGCTCCATAGGAGACTCCTTGGGTGTGCACTAGCATGTAGAGGAACATTTGCGCCTGTAATCTTCCTATAAAGCTCACACCCAATCTTTTGTCCCACAATTTTAACATTTACATCTAGAAACACAATGGAATGTGCGCTATGTTGTTCTGTGAATTGCAAATTCAAGTTATTGACATTCAAATGTTTTACAAATTCTCGCCATGATTGTGCTGGGTCATTCCAAATAATAAACAAATCGTCTATATAGCGTAGCCATAATATTATTTTCTCTGTAAAGGTCTCATTTTCTTTGGCCCATACCACTGATTTTTCCCAGTTCCCCATCATTAGGTTTGCGTACAAGGGTGGGAATGTGGCACCCATGGCAGTACCTTGGATTTGGCGGAATATTTCATCATTAAATAGAAAAACATTGTTCTCTAAGCAGAGTCTTATCATTTCGAGGATCATAGTTGAACTTTCAAGATAATTCAGAGATTGAGTGTTCAAAAAGGTTTGACAAGCCTTTATGCCATCCTCATGTTGGATTGACGTATACAGTGCACACCATCCATGGTGGCCAATAGATATGTCGGTTCCCATGGTATATCATCGATTTTACATACGATGTCTCTGGTGTCTCTCACATATGATTGTAAGGTAGAAACAAAGGTACAAAGCACTTAGCCCACAAACCTAGACATATTTTCGAGGAGCGACCCACAAAGTGTCACAATTGGTCTCACTGGTGGTCTAATGGGGTTCTTGTGTACTTTGGGGAGAAAATATATTGTGGGGGTCACTGAGTGCCTGGTGAATAGAAATGTCAGCATTTCTTCCTCCAAAATGCCTGCGTTCTGCCTTTTTAATAAAAACCCCCAGATTTTTCTTTCCATTTGTTGGATGGGATTTTTCATAAGTTTTTCATAACATTTCACATCATTGAGCTGTCGATAGGCTTCTTTTACATAGTTCTGTTTGTTCATTAGCACTATGTTGCACCTTTGTCTGCTGGTTTTATTATATATTTGTTCATTTTACATATGTCTGATAGAGCCTTTTGTTGTTTCCACGATAGGTTGCTTTTGATATGTTTTTTATTTTTCCTTCTTTCTTGTTTCTGGTCATCAATAACCACATTGGAGAATACTTCAATGTGGATATTGTGGGCACTCAAAGGGTTGAACTTGGATTTACATTTCAGTTTGCTTTTGGATGGCCAATCAGTGCAAATACCTAATGTCTTTAGGTCTGTAGGTGCTGCATCCAAAGTATCGTCACTTTCTTGTTGTAAAGTGACTAATTTAGTAAGAGTGTCCATATCTGCAATGATGATATTGGTTTGTTATATATATATAACACGCCTTTTATTTCAGGTTTTCATTTTCATAAGCATATGAAAAAGCTAACATGATGGCATATAACCGTTCTCAATTTCTCAATTCAGGTGTAAATTAACATAGTTTTTCTGGTTTCTGTTTAGATTAAAGTTTGACCAAGGTTGGTTTGTGTTGCTCAGCATGGTAAACACATGGAATGTTAAAAAAAACACTGCAGAGCTAAGCCCCCGCCCACACTGCCAGTCTCTTTCTCTGTCATTCGATCTATGAAGCAAGTGTCCGTTGCTGCCTTTGCCGTCACCTTCATTTCCCTTCCCATTCCTGCCACTGACTCACCTTCAAACACAGCCCTTACTAACCTACACATCTCCATCTCCAACACTCTGGACATTCTTGCCCCTGTCATGAGGATCTGCATGAAGCCTGCCTCCAAGCGCAACACCTAGTATGACTCAGATCTGGCATCTCTGAAATGCAAATGCAGAGCTGCTGAGCGGAGGTGGCTGGCCTCCAGCACATCCTCTGACAAACTGGCCTGCTGACAATACAGACTTGCTAGCTGGTCGAAGAAGAGGCACTATATCCAAGCCCGCATCTCTGGGGCTACCAACAACATGGCTGACCTTTTCAAAATCTGCAAGGAACTCGTTAATCCTACTGCAGTCTCTGTTTCTCATCTGCCTTCCTTGGTCATCTACACTGCACCGGCCACTCACTTCATTACTAAAACTCAGGGTATCCTGTCTTCACTCTCCTCTACTCCACTCCCTTCTCCCGCACCCACTCTCAGGCCTCCCTTCGCCCTCCTACTCTCCATGTCTATCCTATATCACCTCATGAGGTCTCTACACAAGTCCGCTCTATGAAAGTCCCATCCAAACAGGTGCTCCCCTGCTCCTCCAGAACTATCAAGGTCAACATTGCAGAAATCAGCCAAGGCTGGAGCAAGGAAAACAATCGCTCCTTTGCCACTGGATCCTTCCTGTTACTCCTAAATCACTCTCTTGTGCACCCTCTTCTTAAAAAGCCTTCTGCCGACCCCACCTGTCAGCTTACTATACTGCCCTCTCTCCATTATCCCGTTCCTGGGCAAACTCTTGTAGAAGCTGGCCATCTCCCAGCTTATCCACCATACTGAATCAGTTGGTTGCCTCCACGACCACCAGTTTGGCTTCAGAGCTGTCAAAGGCATGGAAACTGCTCTTCTGAGCATCTGTGAAAACTTGCTCTTGATTCCAACTCTCCTTCCATTCAAATCCTTTTGAGCTTTTCTCTGCCTTTGATACGGTCAATCATGCCACCCTCATAAATCGGCTCTGATACCCTTGGCATCATGGACCTGCCTCTGGACTGGTTAACCTCCTTTCTTTCTGACCGATGTTCCCAGGTTCAACTGGGCCCCTTTTCTCTCCTCCATCTCACGCTCCACCTGTGGTGTTCCACGGGGCTCTATACTCTTGCCTTGGCTTTTCAACATCTACTTTGCCCCTCTAGCCCATTTGATCTCCGCCCTTCTCTCCTAACTTCCAATGTTATGCCGACAACACGCAGCTCTCCTTCAAGCTTCCCTGGTTTGCCTGTGATTGGCTTTTCAAAGAGTGCACAGACAAATCTTATTTCGCTCACCAATACACTGAATGAAAAACCTTAAACGCAGGGAGGCAATGACTCACACATGCACACTCTTAGCTAAATGATAAACTGGCTCTTATATAGCCTTTTATTCATCAAAAAGCATACATAAATGAATAAATTTAACGCAGAATGAATGAAGCAAAGAGGTCTAAAGAAAATACATCACTGTTTGCTCATCTTTACGGAATGCCCCCATCTCGCCAGAATCCACTGAAAAGCCCCGAAAACAGCCAGGCAAGAGACCACTGCAGCCAACAGGCCCAGAGAGGGGCACCTCCCCCGCCAAGATGAAGCTTTCTGCCTGACCCATTCCATGCCCTGCATTTTAAGCCCTCTGCAAAGGCGGGGTGGCATCTTCTAGAAACTTCTGGCCTGAGTCTCTGCTCGTTCACAGTCCCCATATGCCCCCAGCCGGAGTGACCTACGGTGACTACAAAGAGCAGAGCTCTTTCCTTTCTCTAGGAAGCAACAAAACAACTCTATAACTCATCCTCAGCTTTCACAATGTCCATGTCAACCTTATCAGGTAACAGCCGGCAACCAGCTGTTGAGGTTGGGTCCCGCAAAGGGACCTCGTAGTAAGGCGGTAAGGGTTTACCGGTACCCTTACCGGTAATGGTAAACCCTTGCCGCATTCCGTGTATTGAGGCCCAATGTCTCCAGAGCTCTGGTCCCCTCCAGTCAGGACTACTGCAACAGCCTCTTCCTCAATCTGCCTTCGACCCGTTCAACTAGTCCAGAATAGGACTGCAAGACTTATCCCTTGCCTCAAGCCTAGGGACCACATCTCTCCAGCCCTAAAAATCTCTCCACTGGCTCCTGGTTGCTGCAAGGATCAAGTTCAAGATCTGCATCATCCATAAGGCTTTCTGGGGCCTGCGACCCCGCTACATCCAACTGTCTCTCCCTAAATACTTCCCTGCTAAAGCCCTTCAGTCTTCTAGCTCCAACTTTCTGCAAATCAGTCGCTTTTCCAAGCAGAGAGTGGGTGGTAAATCTATCTCCTCTGGAATGGCCTCCCTGCACCTCTCAGACTTGAGCTGGATCTCCTAAGTTCCGGAAGCTTCTCAAGACCCTCCTTTTCTGTTCCTCCTGCTAATGTCCCCCTCTGCCTCTTGACTGGCTACCTGTTTACTTCAGATTCTTACGGGCCACCAGACCCTCCTCGACCAGTCTACAGCTGCACTTGCTCTCCCATGACCCCACCTGCACATGTCTTATGGGCTCCCTCAACCTGCACAAGCCTGGCTGGGCCTCCACCCATTGAGGCCTGCCAGCCCTGGCCTTCGCTCTTAGCATGAGGACTTGCTCTCCTTGCAGTCTCTGCATTTCCCTGGCACTGTCCACCTGGCCTCCCCTGGCACTTGCTTAACGCATAGGCCCTTCCGCCCTGATCGGCATGCCCCCCTCCCCCCTTTCCCTCGCATTTCTTGTTACTGCACTTGCATGATCCAAATATCAGAAGGCCTAGTAGGACCGTTTTTTTTTGTTTTTCTTCATCCGTTTTTCTTTTACTCCCCCACACTCCCTCCTGGCTTTTTGCGCCTTGAAATACCTTGTGTATAGGCGCATTATGAATACCCAATTATTAAATAAAATAAACAGTATATAGTTACAAATAATATTATTGGGACTATCAGGGTGGGCAGACAAGATGGGCGTGTGAAATCCAAGCCCTGGTGCTCCCTTCTACACAGTTAGATGAGACGGCTGGTTGTAGGTCAAATGATCGAATCTAAATGGTCGACAGGTCAAATGATTGACACCAAAAGGTCGGCAGGACAAATGATCGATTTTTTTTTTTTTTCAATTTTTTTGTTAAAAACAACTTTTTTTTCCCTAAACGAAAACCTAAAAAAATATATATAACTAAAAAACAAATTCGATCATTTGTTCTGTCCACCAAATTGTGTCGACCTTTTGACTGTCGACCCTTTGTCTGTCGACCATTTGACTAGACAGCGAGGTGGCTCCCCTTGGTGAATATTTGAACGAGTGGTAGCGACATCCACCACCTAACCCAAGTGGGAAAGGGCATCTGCTTCTGCCGCCAAGACGGAACCACAGAGAGTGACCTAAAGTCTGGTTGGATGACTGCAGCCCTTGGAAGCCTGGAGGGTGGTGTCTTGGAGCTGGAACCCCTCCTGCCTGATGAAGGAGGACGACAAATGCCCTTTTCCCCCTCGTGGAAGAGGTGCAACTCCTGAATTGCAAGGCGCCCTGCAGCAGGGTTCCAGTGGCGAAGGCTTGTGCCTAGTTCATGGTGACACGGAATGTCGACACTTGCCAGAACTAATTCGAAATTATCTTCTGACGAAGAGCAATGTGATTACCTAATTGCATACACCTGCATTCTGCATTCTGCATAATTGCCACTCTGCACTTGCTCACACACATGCATGAGATCAATGAACTCATTAGCATACTCTCCCCAGACATGGCTCAAGCCCTACCACACACCCATTATCCATAGCATTCTTCCACCACACTAGCTCACACTCTCCCCCCCCCACCAGAGGCCACCCACATAATTTGGTGACTTTGCCATCATATATAAAGAGACACGCACACTTAGAAATGCCACACACCTCCTTTGAAGCCCTCTCTTCCCTGCGTCACACCCCACCTTTATGCACCTTATTTACCACCCCCAGCACAGAATGCAAACTTCCACACTGACTGAACTGACTTTACAACTAACAACCACAGCTCCCCCTATATCAAGATCTATCATGGCGACTTCAACCCTGGTAGTTCTATTGGGACAGAAATCCCACATTAGAGAGTATCCTCTCGCCACTCACCCTTTGTAACCTCACATCTACCACACACAAATACAGATGGCAACACCCTGAACCTTTTCATTTCAAGCAAATATGTCTCTGGAAAATCAAATCCTGTGTATCATAGTCAGACCACTTTGCTATGGCCTTCACACTCGCTCTACCACAGAGGCTCCCCGACCTGCCACACATTTCCCTTAGCCCCATACAGACAAATCAAACAGATTACAGACACAGACTTAGCACCTCTCATACCACCCATGACCTCCCCAAACACACTTCCCTTCATTCCCCTCAACAATTAGAACACCATCACCACACAAGCACTCGAAAAAATTGTGTCCCAAAACACAAAGACCCAGCACCATCAACCATGATTCAAAAGTTCCAGATGCCTAGAAAGACCTTCCAAAAGAGACCATGCCCCGCCACCAGAGCACCACTCAAACATGGCTGAAACAAATACAAAACAGCCATACGCAGTGCCAAAGCCACAGGTTAGATCCAAGAACCCCATTCCTCCACTAATTGTACACAGAAACCGTTCAACATTGTCAACACCCTCTCCAAGCCACTCCCATACCTTTCACACCAGTATGCAACTCCCTCATGGACTACTTAAACTCCAAAATCCAGAATATCATGCAAGCCCTCTCCTCTGCTCTCCCACCCCCGATCCCAAACATTCCAACACATAACATGGGAGACCTTCCCTCTCATTGACAAATTCACCCTCATCACCCTTACTGCCAAAGCCAAACCTGCACAGTACCAAGATGATGCATGCAAACCTCAAGCTGCATCTAATTGCATCGCCCACCCTCATTCCCCACTGGCTCAAAATCATCTGCTGTCTTTCATATGTCACTATCCCCTCTCCACGCAAAACAGGACAAATCTCACCCCTACTCAGAAAATCATCTCTTACCCCCCTCATGCAACGCCCCCCCCCGCTCCATGAATATTACTGCCCCATCGCTCTCCTGTATGGTAGGTCAGATATAGGAGATGACCCAGTGACTGTCTCTTCATTCAAACTTTACTAGGGCCTCCTCTAACCCCTATGTCTATGGTGTGTCCCTATTCTAAAAAACAACAAATGGGTCTTTGACAGAATGTCATACGATCCTTGGTCCAAATGTATCTAGCCCAACATCTATCCTACCACTATACAAGGAAACATAACATACATTTCAAGGATAAAATGGTTGGTTTCCCCCTTGAAGTGTATTGGGAGTGGCTGGTTTTCTGACCCTCAATCATGCGTTCCCCAATGTCTCTTCTGGCTTGGTACCAGCCTTTAAAGTTCAAAACCAATGGGTAATGTTTATCAGTACTACAATCTTTTGTAGAGTACTCAGATTCCCAGCCCCGGCCTGTGGCTTTTCGCAGCCTTCCTGTTATACCTATATGTACCCACACATGGGTTATGTGGCGTCTCAGCCCCTGGTGGGCTTGTGGGCCTTTCAAACTTTCCTGTGTCTGCTTTTTCACCCCTTTCTGTGCTATTGGGATTCTCAGCCCCTTGTGGGTTTATGGCACTAACGGCTCTTTGTGTGTGAACTGCTTCACCCATGGATAGGGTATTTGTATTCTCAGTCCCTCATAGGCCTTTGGCTCTCACAGTCCTTCTGGTATCAAGTGTTTCGCCCCCAGTGGGGTATTTGGATTTTGAGCCCCTAGTGGACTTATGGATCTCACAGCCCGTCCAATTGCTTCACCCCCTCGTGGGCATTGTACTGTTTAGCCTGACCTGAGCTCTGTTGTGGCCTCACCGCCCGGGGCTTAGGTGTGTCAGCCTGATGTGGTTCCACAATGCTGACCTGGTTTTGTTCTATGAGGCTGTGGTCTGAAGGCACTGCGTCTGGTCTTCTCTTTATCGGGCCGCCACTGCTGCTCCTTGCTGGGCTCTCTCTGCTTGGCTTTGGCAGGGCCAGCTCCCTCAGCTGAATGCCTACCATGCTGTTGGTGTGACTCGTCTTCATGGCTCTTAATGTGAGGAAGGGACTCTGTCTGCTACGTGGTTGCGTAGGCCAGGCTTGTCTCCCCTTCTGCAGTCCTTGCTTACTTAGATTTCACCTTCAAGCCAAAGGGGTAAAAAAACCAAGGTAGTTACATCATTAATTTGTTACATAGCTATGTAAGCACACGGAAAGTACAAGAAAGTGCTGTTTGATGGGACCGCACGCTGAATGCACTTTGGAGCCTACTTGCATTGAGGACTGTGCGTGGAACACGGTCGTTTTGTTCAGGCAGCTGGGTCATCGCCGAGCGGACGTCTTTCTCCGCTACACGGAAGCTGCCTGACTCTACAACATTGAAACTATCCTCTGATTGGGCCGTGGCTTTCTTTCTTCTTTTTTTTTTTTTCACGAACTGTGAGCCCGCCCTTCATCACTTAAATACAACGTGTGTAGCGCACTCGTGTGCGCACACGGAAAGTACAAGAAAGTACTGTTTGCTGTTTGCTGCTTTGTTGTCTTTGAGTGTTTTCATACATCTGCTAAGGGGTTAGTGGATGAAACTCTCACTGTCTGGTGAGCGATCGTAAATGTGATTTTATCATACGATTCTTTTTTTTTCCTTTGTATTTATTTTTATTTTATTTTTTTGGTTATTGTTACCTTGGTTTTTTTTGTGTAGTTTTTATATTTGTGTGGCTTAACACGAAAGGAAAGCCATAACCTTCTTTTGCTCGTTGTTGTCAGTCACTATTGGCATCAAGATAAATATTTGTCGATAGGGAGGGGCAAGAAAACTAAAAGGGAAAAGAAAAAGGAAGGGTGGAAATAATGGCTTTTAATCTGAAAACAGGAATGCCAAATGTAAACATGTCTTTATTTAGAGAAGGGGGAACCCCTTGCACACCAAATACTGCTCCCGTCATGCCGGCAATGCAGTGTAAAAAATATGCTCCGCCTAATGTGGGGGAGAGGGTAATTGTAAACAAACCGAGAAACCCTTCCATAAGTAAAGGAAGCGACATTCGCAAATATTACAACCTGGGAGTGACTCCAGGTGTAGGGAGTAATGATATTGTTTTGAACAAATATAGCCATAACAAACTTGATAACCTTCATGTATTAAATACACGTATTAATTTGGAAGTAGCTGCAATTAAAAATAACGTGCTGCCAATTGTGAGTGCCAATTGTGAAAGGATGATCTCAGATACAACTATGGAAAATGAGATTAACCATTGCGAGGCCGATATAGTAACCTCAGGCAAAACACTTGGCACAATCAATGAACGTCCTCCTAGACCATGCACGGTGGAAGCGCAACAAAGGCTGAGGGAAGCTTATAATAATATGTGTGTAACGGCTCAAGTTTACAGGGAAGCCTCTGGTCCCATGAACATGTCTGAGGTGCTAATAAATGAGGAAGAAGTGGTGTTTGTTCATTCTAATACGGGTGACCTTATGCAGTTGAATATTTGTCACCAATTAGAATGCACAATAAAAGTAGTCAGGTCCTGTCAGTAGTTCTAAATGAGACCAGTGAACCACTCATGCCTGCAAACAATTATCTTGAATTGACACCTAATATATCGGCGATGTCTGATAAAGATGGCTCGCAAAGCTCCCTGTGTTTTGTTCTACCCACTCCAAGACCTGCAAAAAAATCTTGGACAGGTCTTGAATCCCTGAGGCTGGAGGACAATCAGGCAGAAGAATCAGACGAGCGGGAAGACCTGAGCTCAACCCTCCTGGCGATGAATTCTGCCTTATTGTCCCTGGCAAAGTTGTATGAAGCCATGGATCAGAAAATCAATCATCAAACAATATTATTATCATCTCTATCGAGTAAAATTACTGAAGGAGGAAATATGAGGGAATCCAGGCAATGTGATCCTCAGTTCGAAATATTTAGACACTGTAATACACATGATTCAGAGACACAAACTGAATGCAGGCAAGCCAGTGGAAGCAAAGAGTCGGTACAACCCAGATATTTCACCTTTAGTGGTAATATTCACTCCGAAGTTGAGAGCAGAGAGAGAGAGCTCGAGTCTCTGAGTGAGGTAGCTGAAAGGAGCACTGGAGAATTAATAACTGGCCCAGATACAGTGCGAAATGAACACATCACAATCAATGATGGATGCCATTTCAATATGCCTCCCTCTCTAGTAAAAAAGTCTCTAGGCGAGATAACTGCCAATATAGGTGAAGAATGCCCCAAAAAACAAAAGAAAGCCTCTAAACAATGGGCAAAGCCAAGACGATTTTTGAAGATAACTAATGCCAAACCTAGGGAGACTCCTACAATGAAAGAGAATAAAGCTACTAAGGGCCAAGTAACCCGGCAACTGGGGATCAATAAGGGGAAATCCTCTTTTGAAATGAGTTACGAGCCTTTAGATGAGTTGGTGGCTAAAAGCCAGGCGGCAATGGAAAAAGAGAAGATAGTGTTACAAGATCCTGTTGGTATTTCTCGACCTGTCATACAAAAGGTACCTGCCAGGAGTGGTTTGATTGACACACAATCTGAAGTTGCGGTAGTTGGGCAGAGTGATGCCCAATTGAGAGAAGAGATAAATAAGACAATCAAACAATATATTGTTGAAAGACAAATGGAAAAATCTAGAATGGATTATGAGCGGCTCCCGCAAAATACGGGGAAAGTTATGTCTGACACCAGTCCCCCTCTAACGTTCCCTACAAATATTGAAAGAACATCGATAGCTCCTGGGAATGGGAGGTGGGCGGTTCAGTGGAAGCCAAGTGCAAGTGCAGGGAGAGAACAGGTACCAAAGGCTAGATTAATAGAGTAATCTTCACTGTTTTATTCTGGAATGTAGAGATCATCCTTATGAACAATATGATCTTAATCGCTCCTGTGTTCTTAACATACTTAAAGAGATACCAGAGCTAAGAAACTTAACATCCTCTGATATTGATAGGGTTGAATTCTTGAGCAATAAAGATCTATCCAGGTCTAGAATCACGTTTCGCTCAACTGTTTTGGCGGATATGGTAGGGGAAGCAAGAAGCACCCTTCAGAACATGGGCTTTAATATCTATAGAGAAGAGCATCTGGAAATAGGAGAAAGAATGGGGGCAAAAAAATGGGCTCCTAGAATTTATGGTTCCATTAATAGGGATCAGACAAATTTTGGGATAGAAAGATCTGCCCAAACATAACAACCCATACCGAAAGAAATAATTAACCTTGTATGCTGGAACACCCGGGGCTTCAAACACTTTATTAACACGCATGGCTCTGAATTGAACAAATATGACATTGTAGTACTACAGGAAACATGGTTGACACAAGCTCCTGTTTAGAATGATTATGAAATATTGCTAGAACCTGCCATTAGGTTGCATATAGGGAGACCCATGGCTGGCCTTCTCATTGCGAATAAAAAATCAAAAGAGTTTAAAGTCACAAATCTGATTTCGGGTACCCCTTTTATGCAATTCATTAAATTATGCAATGAAACCCATACTATCATATTAGTCAACATCTATTGGGGGAGATCCCACCTATCTTCAGATTCCTTTTTTGCCTATTTAGAGCACATTGGTATAAGAGTTGCACTAGAAAAGCATATAGACTATGTGTTGGTCATGGGTGACATCAATATGCATTTGGCTCCTAAAAATCGAAAGAAACTAACACCTGAGGAAATAAGATGGAGTCAATGCATGGAAAATATGCAACTGGTTATGGTGAATGGTTCGGTGCAAGGTGACCCATCCATGGTGAGCACTTGGCATAATGGTGTATTCGAGGCTACTATTGATTACATTTATGTAAATAAGGCAATGATGAACATAGTCCAGTCCCTGAATATTAAACCTAGTGATAACAGTGATCACCATCAACTTTGCCTAGAATGGGAGTGGGAAAGGAAAAAAAGTTTGATCAAAAATTGGGGGAAAATAAATGGTAATATGAGTGCAAACAATGCAAGAAATCGACTAAAATGGTTGAATGCCTCTCTAATAGGCTATGGTAAACAACTGTCTCACAATTCGGGGAGGGACAATGTATCATCTATGCTTAAATATGCAGCTGTCAAGGATTCTGTGCAAGGTTGTGGTTATAAACATACCCATAGGTTTGACCCAGAGGTGAAAAACAAAAAAATGGAATTAAGATACCAACTACGCTTGATAAAGCAATTGCCCATTGAAGAAATGATACAGAAGTCTAAACTACTTCGCACAAGATATAAAAATTGGCAAAAGGGAAGGAAAGCCTTATGCTTTCAAAGAGATAGTGAATACATGTTAAAAAAAATTGCACTTAAAAACTCAGCTTAAATTTGGAGTCTGCTAAATGAGGCAACATTTAAAGACCAGAACTCGGTTCAGGTCAATTCCATCTCGGCCGAATCATGGCGTGCTTATTTTTTGCAGACATATGAATCTCCATTTCTGAATAGCCAATGTGCATTGTAAGTTCGAAACTGGGACCATCAAATTATATTTGACCAGAATGATATATTGCAGTATATATCGAAACTTAGTAGCTCGAGGGCAGCAGGTCCGGATGGACTTACTGATAAAATGCTCAAATCAAATCCTGAGATCTGGTCAAAAATAATAATGCAGATATTTGGAGAGGTGATGCGCTCGGGGCGCCTTCCGGAGTCATGGAAGAAATCCATCCTCATTCCACTATATAAGAAAGGCCAAAGATCAGATCCAGCCTCTTATAGGCCGATTGCACTTCTAGATTGTCCTGGTAAGATCTTTGCCCGCTTAGTGCTTCGAGAGTTTAATGCCTGGCTCGATAGGAAAGTGCTAAGAGATCCATGGCAAACTGGATTTCTGAGAGGACTTGGCACAGGGATCAACTTATTATGCATAAATGCAATCATAGCAAAACAAGCAAGCTTAAAATCACCCCTGTATGTTGCCTTCGTCGACTTCAAAACTGCTTTTGACTCAATTCCAAGGGAACTCATGGTGATGAAGTTGATGAAAAGCGAATGTCCCTGGAATATATTAAAATGGATCATAGATCTCCACTCTAACACAACATTGCAAATCAGATTAAATAATGAAGGATTGCTATCAGACCCAATTTGTAGCTCAAGAGGTCTTAAACAAGGGTGTGTACTGGCGTCCTCTATTTTTAATTTCTTTATTCTTGATATCGGCAAAGTATTCGCTGACATTGTTACTGACTATCCGAAACTAGGCCCTATTGTGGTAAAATGGCTCTTGTATGCCGATGACCTGTTGTTGATGTCTAGAACACCAATGGGTCTACGTAATATGCTAGGGGCTTTGGAAAATTATGCAGTATCAAATAAAATGACTATAAATACTAAAAAAAACGCAAGTGATTCAATTCGGTAATGGTAAGCCCCGCTACAAAAAGTTTAATTGGATGATATATGGTGAAATAGTTGAAGCGGTTGATGAATATACATACTTGGGGATTAACATCAATAATAGTCCAAGTGACACCCCATATGAATATAGTTTGGATATAAAATGGAAAAACTTGATTTCACAATCGAAAATTGTCAAAGGTAAATACTGCAAATTTACCATTGCCCCTCTGATAGCTTATTATAAACAAAAAGCATTGCCAATTTTACTATTTGGAGCCGAAACCAAACCTATTAAACCAAACAGTTTTTGGAATAAGAAAGAAGGGTTGTTTTGGAGGACACTGTTAAATCTTCCAGTATCTACTCCGACAGCCATGATAAGACACGAACTAGGGTTGATATCCATTTATGCTGTATACAAGTGGAAAGTTTGTATATTGTATAAGAAATGTATTCTTGAAGACCATCAAAATGGCTTACTTATACATCTAGCCAATTATATACAAGCATCTAAAGATGAATTCATTTTGAAGTGGGGCAGCCAGGCAAAACAATTCCTAAAGGAAGCAAATATATCAGTTAATCTGCTGTGTCAAAATCCAAATAAAGCCAAGCGCAAAATGTGGGAAATAGACTGGATAGAAACCAGGGAACTGTGCAATAAATACCAAAACTTTAAACAGAACCCATTTGGGATCAAGGCCTATGGTACTACTGAAGCGTTTCTTTTGAAATCGCCTAGTGTTTCACATCGCACATGGTTGTTGCGTCTGAGATTCAATTTATGGCATGTCAGATTAGTTACAGCAAAATGGGGCAAAGATCCCAATGCAAATACTGTTGTTTTTGTAATGTTGAAACTGAATCCCTTGTACATATCATAACAGAATGCCCCAAGTTAGTGGAAAGAAGAACTAATTATTTTAAAGCAGTCTTTGGGCATAAGCAAAACATGGAGGCTAAAGACCTCTGGAAATATATATTTCATGTATACTCCAATTCAATGGGTTATGCGACGATAAATTTCTTGAATGAACTTAGACTTGATGATTCCAACCAGAGAATGAACATTTAAACCTGATAAAGGGAAAATTGCATATTATAATGAATCGTTAATCATTACCTTGCCTAGATAATGTATTTCCTTAGTGGTTTGTTCTGTCTGATTCCTATTTTGATATCTATTTTAAATCTAAAAAAAAAATTTTTTAGAAATATTGTGAGTTATTATTTAAGTGTTTTAATTTGTTTTGTTTTATTTTTATTCTTTTTGTTTCTATTTTGCTTATTAAGAATTGTTAATGAATTTCAATGAATTTGAATGTTCTCTGTTTTGTCTTTTATATTCAAAGGTTGAAATTCTCAACCAAATCAATAAAATAATATTTATTTAAAATGAAAAAAAAAGAAAATAGCTATGTAAGCAATAAATACTTGGGGTTTTGGGGGAAAAGATAGGTGTAGTGAAAACTTTACTTGGGGATTCCTTGTCTCCAAACGAACGGGGGTCACCCCCAGTGCGATCCTGCTTGCCCTATCCCCTAGGGAGGGTTTTGTATGGCGGGAACACTTCCCTAGCCCTGACTGGGTTAGCTCCCCCTGGGGGAAAAGAGGCAAATTCCCTAGATTCGTCACACATGCCATACCTCGCCAGATCATGGAATGATTTGTCACATCACCACAAACAACCTACTCAACCCCTTCCAATCTGGCTTTCGATCTGGACAAACCACTGAGACCACTACATCCTTGATGACCGCCACAACATCAATGACAAAGGACACACAGCACTACTTATACTCTGCAGCCTTGGACACCATTGACCACACCATTCTACTTAGCATCATAGCCCACAGGATGAAACTCGGGCACCATCCTCGACTCGTTCACCTCCTTCCTAAATAACCGTAGCACTTTCTCCATGTCCATTTTTTGTTACAAACTCACCCCTGTCAAGTATGGCATACCACAAGGCCCCCCTTATTGCCACTCCTTTCAACCTATATGTAGAGTCTCTTGGACAAACCATTAAACACAGCATCCATTAGCACAATACACAGATGACACACATATACTTCAAAATCTTATCCCCCTCAACTCCAAAACCTGAAAAACTGTCTCTCCACCATCACCACCTGGAAAGCCCCCCATTTCCCTATGTTCAACCCTTCTAAAAAAGAATACCTCTTCATCGCCCCTCCCTAGACCCAAACCCGAACTTGCATCCTAGATCAAAGAACTAGCCATGAACAACCCACACATACCCCTCTTCATTTGTGTCAAATCCCTTGCGTTCACCATCAACCCCCCCACACCTTTCCTTCACACACCACATAGCTGCTCTCACCAAAACATGCAACCTAAAACTACACCTTCTACGAAAGATCAAACACATCCTTCCTCTTGGCCACTTCTGCACTGCAGTCTAAGTCCTAGCTTCCCTCCAAGTCGGAACGAAGGAATGCTCTCCTGACTTGACTCCCCAACAGCACCCTTAGCGCCCCCCATCCTGCAAACCCTACATAACGCAGCAGACCGGCTCATCCTCCACCTACCCAAACATTCACACACCACCTCACCTCTCGCACAGCTCCACTGGCTCCCCGTATGCTAGATAATCACCTTCAAAGGACTCTGCATTTTTTTCAAAGCTGTCCGCCACAAAACCCCATCTAACCTTCTTCATAAATTCAAACCGATCACCCACACAAACACCATAGATGCAAGTCAGTATCTCCAACACATTCCACTCAGAAAACTAATTTACACACAAACACAAGTATGTACCCAGTGGTTCCCCAGAGCCTGTAATACAAATAGGTTCACAAGTTCTTCTCCATAGCTATAAAAACCTTACTTGCGTCCACAGCTAACCTAGGGTCTAAGGAGATTAGAACTAATTTTGTGTTCACAACTATAGTTCAGGCACACATACCAACAGGGATACTTGTATAGTAGTAGGAAACACATACATTACAGTACTTATGACAAATGGGTAGTGTGCTCAAATGCTAGTGGTCGGAGTACAGAGATATAAACACCTGGATTTGTGAAAAGAAACCCAGACTATTGTAGATTCAGGATCAGTTTCTGGTCGTTCTTTTTGTTTTTTCCTCATGATAGCTCAAAGAATGTCCTTGGCAGTCCATTGTTGGGAAGGGCGAGATCTGTCTTACAAAGGTAGGGTGAGTCTGGAATGTTTTGTGCTATAGTCAGTAGCTGGGTTCCTTCTTCTTTAACGGAGATTGGCAGATTTGCCCTGAATGGTGAAAGTAAGCCTGCAATTGGTCAGAGATGCCTGCTCAGTGAAGATGATCATTGCCATGTTACGTCTCCTGCCAAGAATGGATTCTGATAAATCTTGGAAAAATGTCATCTTTGGTCATGAAATATTAAGTGTTTGTGTTCCCTCACTGCCATGCAAATGCATTCTTTGACTTTACAATTCTGAACTGTTGTAAATGTTTCTGGGCACAGGTTTTTATGGCCTAAAAGAAGGAAAACACTCATTGGGTTCTATCCAGCAGTATTGCTGGTGCTTCTGGGTTTATTAGTAGGTCTGAAAGCAGATCTTGTACATATTGCTCCAGATGTTTATTAGTGATCTCAGTGGGCACTCCTCAGCTTCTAAGGTTATTGCGGCGGCATCAATTTTCAGCATCCTCCATTTGATTCAATATCGAGTTCTGAGTTTCCTCTGAATCATGTACTCTTGCAAGTAGGTCTTCTTGTTTCTTAGCTTGCTTAGCTCCTGATGATTCCATGTCTGTCACTCATCTGTCCACTATTATTACTTTGATGTCCACCTCCTTGACTGCCTTAGTGGGTTTCGGTGTATTAGAACGCAGTTCTGACAAAATGTATTGAATTTCTGCCCTTGTTGCCGTACTGTTACTGTGAGTGGTCATTGAGGATTTGTCCGCTCCTGGCTTTGGCAACATTGAGGCGGAGGGTCCATTTTCTGGGGAGGCTGGAGATGTAGAAAATCTTTGATAGTTGAAGGGGCCCCTGAGGGACCCTCGGATGTGGAAACAAGGCACAGTCACCACACTCGAATAGATACGCCAGACACAAGGTTCTGTTCCCAAAATCTAGTGTTTATTGCAATACAAAGAAGTCCCAGTTGGCCAAATGGTCCGACGCCTCGCGACGTGTGTCTGACAGACCTCTGGGGATGCAAGAGAGAATGAAACGTACATCAGTTACATATATACAAACCGAGCACCTTACAATAAGCAATGATGCAGTATGACACATTTGATGCCCCCCCAATTCATTTCCCTTTGAATTAGAGGCGATGATTGACCAGTGTGACAAATGTGACACCTTAGACCACCATATTTAGTAACGGTTTGCAATCTTCAATTTTACAGACACCATTCTTTATTTGCGAGAACACAGCGTTTCTGTTTTTCATGGGCAAGCTGTGTGTAGGAGACTGGCACATACCAGACCTCACTATCTCTTAGTTTCGATTCTCGCTCTAGAGGTCAGACCGCTCTCCGGGGCCTCACTGGGCTCAGAAAGGGGGGCCGTAAAGAAGAGCATAATTAAACTCTTTAAATGCTAGTTTCGTACATTGCTATTCTTTCAGGAGACTCGCTAGCATTTGTGTACTGATTAAATGCCTTGCTCCCTGTCTTCAAGGATATGTGAGGGAGGGATTCGGGCATTTCTGTCTGGCTCTTCAGTGTAATGTTTCAACATGTTTCTTAGCCTTAGACCATTGAAGCGAAATAATATCTACAGAAAAGCAGTTTTACATGAGGCAAAGTGGCAACGTTAGAGAGAGCAGAGAGAGAAAACAAAATGGCGATTCTGGTCATCTTAAAATGGCCTCACTCTAGTTGAACTAATAGCTACGTAATAACTAATGAATATATATTCTTAACACTGTAAATGAGGCGGTTGGTCTTCTGACAACCAATTATCATTAATTTCCGGACCCTCAAGGGGTGTTTGGTTTTTCTGGACTGACAAACGTCTCATACTTACATTGCATCCTCCTCCGACCAAGTATTTGGATTAGATTCGGAATCTGATTCAAATTCTGACTCATGTACACTTGTTGTCTCCTCGTTATTTTTATCAATATCAATTTCCATGAATTCTTTAATGGTTTCAGATTCGTTACTGTGGCGAGTGCTTGGTTTAGTAATGTTTTTTCGTTTCATCATTTGTGCACACTCTTCGCTAATTTCAGTACATACTATGGGGAGACAATGTATACAACAACAACATGTCACAAATATTCCTAGGATTGCAAATAGCTTCCATCCCCAGGACCGCAACACTTCCCAGAACCAGGAGCTTATGTTCAATTCCCAGCCACCTTCAGGGGGGTGGAGGTCAGAGCTTAACACATGCAATTTTCTTATTGCCTCAAAAATCGTGGGGGCGGAGTCACTTACAAATACGCAACACGCTGATCCCACGATTTTGCAAACACCGCCGCGATCAACTAAGATTATATCAAGGGCCATTCTATTTTGCAGTGACATTAATCTAATTCCTTTTTCCTCGAGAGTCATATTATATAATATGTCAGTTGTACCATTTATTGTTTCTTCTAATATCCTAGACAGTCGTTTTATGTTATAAGAGTTTATCGCCTGGCCCCAAAATGATACAAATGATTTTGCTATGTCTTCTGCAATCAACCCGTCCCCACTATTCCGGCGAGGTAGTGACCTGGTCAGCTTGGCTATATCTGCTGTTTCTGAAAGGAACACCCCAGGAAACAGGAAACCTAAATAACAAGTGCCTCCCCAGTTTCTAGGTAACCAAGGATATGCTTTTTCTCCACATACAAAGTACACAGGATCTCCCACATATATTGGTTCCACTTCTTTATTAAGGAATGCTATATTTTTGCATCTTGTGAATGTCCTTACACGAAAGGAGCCCATCTTTTTAAACAAAAAGGGACAGAACATGGATTATAATTTACTGTATAAGAAGGGGGCTCCGCATCTTTGTTCCCTTCTGGGTTCATATGGAATGTGATCACAGATGTTTTATAGGGTACGGACAATCTATCCTGTGACATTATTGCTGGTGTAATTAACCGTGCTCTTTGGAATATGGAACAACCCACTGGTTTCATAATCACTTCCTCAAATTCATTCATATTTGTTTTATCTAGTTGACCAGTTTCACTTTCGTTCCATTTCCCATAATGTAGGGCACTCAGAGAGGCATAACATGCGGAAGTCAATGGCAGGGGCTGTACATACCATCCTATTCCTTTGCCACCATGTTGAGGCAAATGGGTACAAACCCAGCAATTGTTTTTTCTTAGGATTGAGTGTGTCATATTCATTATTAATAGCAATGTGTTGTTCCCATATCCTTCCCTATGTCTTTCTTCCATTGGGGACAAGGTATAGGAAATCACATGGACTGGGCTTTCTGTTGTGGAAATGTTCATAATGGGCAATAGTACTTCAAGAGGGTGCATTTCCTCTAGGTACCATAATACTGATATGTTCAGCATTGGGGCTCATATACTCATTATGCACATTACTATGGTTAGACCCATCATACAATTCTTTTTACCATGTCCTTTTTCCGCCTTTCTATGTACTAATTCTCTATCAGCATTGGTGCAGGAGGGGGCATTTGCTGGTTCCAACATTTCTTCTCTTCCTTCTTCTTTTGCTGTGCTCATCGTGAATACCTCTTGTTCATGTGCTTCCCAGATTGTTGACAGAGTTCAATCAATGTCTACAATCTTTTTATGCCAGTTTGCTATCTGCCTGGATTGCTTTTTCATTTGGCAAGGCCTTCGTGCATTTTCACATTGCCCTATAGTTTTAGAGCAGCTGCCTTTGTACCACGTGCGCCCCGCTTGTTCACTCGGGTTCCTGACACATGGATTGTCATGATCTCTGCTTCCAAAAGGTCAGGGTTTTCCCAACTCCCTTGGAAGCAGATCCATAACCCAGGTTCCGAGTGCCAACCAGTCCCAATTGGGACCTTTTGGACCGAGTCCTGGCGCCAGTGGCACCAGGCTCATAAATATGCCCAGTCCCAGCGCTGGAAGCCCCGGGCTCATAATGCTTGGGTGGACTTACCTGCAGCAGACCATGCTGCTTACTTGCCTGCCAGTTGAGCCTCTGATCCTCTTCTGTTTGGAACTACTTTTCCTGTTGGGTGGGGCAGGAGCCACTCCCTAGATTCAGAACACTGGAACTCTTCTGGAAAGCAGGAACTCTTTTCTTACCTAGGCGTGGCTGTGGAAGGAGACACCTAAGCACCCCAGGAGGCTATTTAAACTACACCCGATGGATGAATCTTGCTTTGCGTTATTCTGCATCCTCTGCAGCAGAACGCTCATCGTGTCTTCTGCATCTGATCCTGGGCCTAAGGAAAAAGGCTTACCATCCTGAATCCAGTCTTCAGCAACACCTATAAAGACAAGAAAGAACAGGTTAGCATTACGGTCTTCAGTGACAGCTCTTCACTTACCTGGTCCATCGGCTGTCACCAACGCCTTGCGCTGCATTCCGGCATCTGAAAGACAAAGGCTTACCTACTCTTCGTGCGCTCTGGAGGTATTCACACTGCATTCCGGCATCTGAAAGACAAAAGCTTACCAACTCTTCGCATGCTCCGGAGGCCTTCGGCGCTGCATCCCGCATCTGAAAGACAAAACAAGGTGCGTTTAAAGACATTGGGGAACTTTAATACTCACGTGCCATTACTCCTTTCCACATCTAACCCAGTGGGTATTCCGGCACCCTGCAGCCGCTCCAAACTTGTACCTGCAAAATAAAAAGACAGTTAGAGCGCATCGTGAAGCAGGCAACAAGCGCTTACTTACGTGCTTCCAGGCGCTTCTATTCATCACACGGGCTCCATCTTCAACTCACTTCAGCCCGTCATCCGCCATCGCCGGAACCTTGCAAAACAAGAAACATCATTACTAAAGACTTTAAAGACATTAGAATTACTCGAAACTTACCGTTCGTGCAGTAAACGACGGACAGCAGTCCTCTGAAGTCAAGAGGCCTGCTCCCCTTATCCAGTGAAGAAACTGGTTACAGCACCCTGCCCCGAGGCAGATGGAGAGCACGGCGTTCACTTATCTAAGGTGAGAGCGTTAACCTTTTGGGTTCTACAGGAGAAGAGAAAGGGAAGAAGAGAGAGAAATTCAATAACCCAGTTCCTTAATCCCATATTTTGTATCTGCAGACATCATACCCTTCGAGTCAGACATACAGTGCACAGAGGTCCAGCCCAAAGAGCCAGCCGTGTGTTACACATCACCTTTGAAGATACGGTATACGCCCAATCAAGACCGGCGCCTCTACGGGAATCAGGTGAGCGTTACAGAACGCAAAGCCTACCACAAAACTCCCGTCCAGGCGCTATGGAAACCTAGGATACCGACCAGCTAGCCCAGTTACTTGGGGAACTAAGGGCAGAAGTGCATGCAGCCCGTCAGGAAACGAACGCTCTAAGAAGGGAACTGATTATTTCCAAGGAACGAACAGATGATCTCGCTAGACAATTGCTACAGTCACAAGCCGGACAGACCCCGTTACCCGCATCTGGGGGAAATCTTCCTTCTACATCCTCTATGAATCCAGTGCAGATCAACCTACCTGGGAATGTACCTCTGGCTCCGCCCGAACGATTTTCTGGTGACCCAAAGAGGTTTGCAGTATTTATCAATCAGTGCCGGTTGCATTTCTTATGCAGGCCAGCAGCCTTTTCAACTGATCAAGCTAAAGTAGCTTTCGTGCTTTTGTACCTTAGTGGCAATGCGGCAGACTGGTCGATCCCTCTAGTAAATCAAGATGATCCGGTCCTCCATGATTTTCAAGCTTTTCAGCTCAGTATGGAAAAACTGTTCGCAAGACATTCACAGGGGCAGGCCTTGGACAATGAGCTTCTTTCGTTGCGACAAGGTAATCAAGACCTTTTGGCTTATATTGCGTCTTTCAACAGACTGATAGTGGAAACTCAATGGCCTGAGGACAAAAGGATTACGCTGTTTTATAGAGGTCTACGTGGAGAGCTCAAAGATGTGTTAGCCCAAGTAGTGAATCCCCCACAAGATTGTTCGGACTATATAGACTTAGTCGTTCAAATAGATCACAGACTGCAGAACAGGAAGGCCGATCGTTCCAAGTTTGATGCTCGAGTATTTTCCAAACTGCCAACTCCTTCCAAAGGAGTAGACTCCGGGGAACCCATGCAAATAGGGGGTCTGAAAGGTCCTCTAACACAAAAGGAGCGGGAAAGGAGAAAACAGTTGCAATTATGCCTCTATTGCGGAAACTCAGGGCACTTTCTTCGAGACTGTCCGGTGAAACCTGCCAAGAAGGCAGTAGGAGCTGCAGTTACCAAAGTTACAAACTCTGAGCAGGGAAACGACCTCGCCCGACAAGAATAGAGGTCCTCTTGCCGAGCGTGAAAACCAGTTCCGTGACCTCGCATTTCGTGATACCTATGGTCCTCATTAGCCCTGATAATTCGGATCGATTACATGCAATTGAAGCTTACGTCGACAGCGGTGCCATCGGCAATTATGTGGATCACGAAATGGTTTTGAGGATGAATCTAACTCTTTGTCCCAAGGCTGTAAAGGACGTCATTACTACGGTGGATGGTACGGAGATAGCCTCTGGGCCAGTAACGCATACCACTCAAGAGGTGACGCTAGTAAGTCAAGATGGACACCATGAGAAGATTGTGTTCGATGTGATCAAGGCCCCTCAGTTTCAGATTATTCTAGGAATACCTTGGTTAGAGAAACACAATCCTCTGATCGATTGGCGAGCAAGAACGGTCCAGTTTCCAGAATGTGTCTCTACTTGTCACCCTCCACCTGGTGTTGCACTGGCAGCAATTTCTTCAGAGACTCCCCCGTTACCTCCCGAATACCTAGAATACCAAGATGTTTTCCGGAAGGATCAGGTTAACTCCCTACCTCCTCATAGGTCTTATGACTGCCAGATAGACCTGATACCTGGATCTACTCCTCCTTGTAGTAGAATTTATGCCCTCACCGAGCCTGAGAACCTTCACCTTCGACAATACCTGGATCAATACCTGGCAAATGGGTTTATTCGTCCTTCCAAGTCCCCTGCTTCTTCAGCTTTGTTCTTCGTTCCAAAAAAGGAAGGAGACCTTAGAACTTGTATAGATTATCGCTTCCTGAACCAGATCACCGTTAAGAATAGATATCCGTTACCTTTGATCCCTGAACTCCTGGACCAAGTCAGAAAAGCATGCATATATACAAAGCTGGATCTTAGAGGAGCTTACCACTTGGTACGAGTAAAAGAGGGCGATGAATGGAAGGCGGCCTTCCACACCAAGTATGGGCTATTTGAATATCAGGTCATGCCCTTCGGACTTTGCAATGCCCCGGCCGCCTTTCAATATTTTATGAACGATGTCCTCAGAGAGCTCATAGATGTGTGTGTTGTTGTTTACATTGACGACATCCTCGTTTATTCTTCATCGGAATCTGAACATCGGAAACACGTGAAAATGGTCCTCGAAAGATTGCGTCAACACAAACTTTTCGCTAAGTTGGAAAAATGTGTTTTCAACGTGACTGAAGTTGAATTCTTGGGATTCATATTATCACCTGGCGGAGTGCGTATGGATTCAAAGAAGGTCGATGCAGTTCTCAAATGGCCATCACCATCCTCCGTAAAAGGTGTGCAAAGCATGTTAGGCTTCGCTAACTTTTACCGCAGGTTTATCCCCGAATTCTCTCGAATAGTCCAGCCCATCACTGCCTTGTTAAAGAAAAACAAACGTTTTGAATGGTCTACCGAGGCGGAACAAGCTTTCCAGGATTTGAAGACTAAATTTATCTCTGCACCAATCTTAAAACACCCTCGACCCGAACTCCCCTACATCGTGGAAACTGATGCTTCAAGCCTTGCCATGGGGGCACTTCTATCACAAAAGGACCCGGTAACCAATCAGTTGCATCCCGTGGCATTTTGGTCCCGCAAATTCTCGCCTCCTGAAATCAATTACACGATTACTGACAAGGAACTTCTGGCTATCAAGTCTGCCTTTAAGGCTTGGCGGCATTATCTGCTGGGGGCCCGACACACCGTTACTGTGATTACGGATCACCGAAACCTGTAATATTTGAAAACCGCAAAAGCCCAATCCTCTAGACAACTCCGTTGGGCATTATTCTTTGCCGAGTTTGACTTCATAATTACCTATCGACCTGGTACAAAGAACGGTAAAGCTGATGCCCTTTCTCGGATGGGAGTGGAAGAACACTTGATCAACCCTAAACCTGTACCAATCATTCCCGAACAAAGAATTCTGGGTGTAATCGCCACAGAATCCATTGAGGAAGTTAAGGATAAAGCCAGGCAACTTGTAACTCCAGCAGACATACAGAATTGGCATCTGCAGGGAAAGGACTTTGCAGTAAAGGACAACTTATTGTATTTCCAAGAACGATTATACCTACCCAGCACAGATTTACAGAAAAAAGTAATCTCTTGTTATCACGATTCTTTAATGGAAGGACATCCCGGTATGGCCAAGACCTCAGAAAAGATCAAGCGCTACTTCTGGTGGCCGTCTTGGAAAAAAGATATCAGAGACTTTATAATGTCCTGTGGAGTATGCGCCCAAAACAAGAGTCAAAAGGAAAGACCAGCAGGCCTCTTACGCCCTATTGACATCCCACCTCGCCCTTGGCATACGCTTTCTATGGACTTCATCACCGATCTACCTCCATGCTCCGGATACAATACGATTCTAGTAATCGTGGACTTATTCTCCAAGATGGCGCATTTCATTCCGCTCAAAGGCTTGCCAACAGCAGCAACTCTGGCCCGAGAATTTCTCGAAAACATTGTCCGACTGCACGGTTTTCCTTCGGTTCTAATTTCGGATCGAGGTAGTCAATTTATTTCTCATTTTTGGCGAAGTTGCAGTCGGTCGGCTCAAATTGATGTGAGACTATCGACCAGTCACCACCCTCAGACCGACGGACAAACCGAGAGGACCAATCAAACTCTGGAACAGTATTTACGCTGCATGCTGCAACAAACTGAAAAAACCTGGAAAGACATCCTTTGGATAGCCGAATATGCCTACAATAACTCTGTCCATTCGGGAACTGGGAAAACCCCGCTTTTTCTTTTGTACGGCAGTCACCCTCGAACCTCGGAGTTGGATCCCCTCCAAGATCTTGAAACACCAGCAGTAGACTACCTGCATTCTACAATCACCCAAGCCTTTAAGGAAGCTGTTTCACACCTTCAAAGGGCTAAAGAACAATACAAGAAAGGAGCAGATCAACATCGGAAGGAAGCCCCTCAATATCAAGTAGGGGATCAAGTCTGGTTATCCACCAAATATCTACCTCTAAAAGGGCCACGCACATTCAACCCAAGATACCTTGGTCCCTATTCCATCACTACCATAGTAAACCCAGTAGCGGTCAAGTTGGACTTGCCCCCGCACATGAAGATACATCCGGTCTTCCACGTCTCTCTATTAAAACCCGTGCAACCTCAAACCCGACTAACTAAATCTCCAAAACCTATCCTAGTTGATGGAGAACTCGAGTTTGAAGTCAAAAGCATTCTGGACTCCAAGATCTCCAAATCTAAACTATTTTACTTAATTGACTGGAAAGGCTACGGCCCCCAAGAGAGATCCTGGGAACCTGCTGAATATGTCCACGCTCCTCGCCTAATCAAAAGATTTCACCGAACATTTCCTGACAAGCCAAAACCCCCGGAGAAGCCCGGTTTGGGAGGGGCCTTGAGGGGGGGTACTGTCATGATCTCTGCTTCCAAAAGGTCAGGGTTTTCCCAACTCCCTTGGAAGCAGATCCATAACCCAGGTTCCGAGTGCCAACCAGTCCAAATTGGGACCTTTTGGACCCAGTCCTGGCCCCAGTGGCACCAGGCTCATAAATATGCCCAGTCCCAGCGCTGGAAGCGCCGGGCTCATAATGCTTGGGTGGTATTACCTGCAGCAGACCATGCTGCTTACTTGCCTGCCAGTTGAGCCTCTGATCCTCTTCTGTTTGGAACTACTTTTCCTGTTGGGTGGGGCAGGAGCCACTCCCTAGATTCAGAACACTGGAACTCTTCTGGAAAGCAGGAACTCTTTTCTTACCTAGGCATGGCTGTGGAAGGAGACACCTAAGCACTACAGGAGGCTATTTAAACCACACCCGATGGATGAATCTTGCTTTGCGTTATTCTGCATCCTCTGCAGCAGAACACTCATCGTGTCTTCTGCATCTGATCCTGGGCCTAAGGAAAAAGGCTTACCATCCTGAATCCAGTCTTCAGCAACACCTATAAAGACAAGAAAGAACAGGTTAGCATTACGGTCTTCAGTGACAGCTCTTCACTTACCTGGTCCATCGGCTGTCACCAACGCCTCGCGCTGCATTCCGGCATCTGAAAGACAAAGGCTTACCTACTCTTCGTGCGCTCGGAGGTATTCACACTGCATTCCGGCATCTGAAAGACAAAAGCTTACCAACTCTTCGCACGCTCCGGAGGCCTTCGGCGCTGCATCCCGCATCTGAAAGACAACACAAGGTGCGTTTAAAGACATTGGGGAACTTTAATACTCACGTGCCATTACTCCTTTCCACATCTAACCCAGTGGGTATTCCGGCACCCTGCAGCCGCTCCAAACTTGTACCTGCAAAATAAAAAGACAGTTAGAGCGCATCGTGAAGCAGGCAACAAGCGCTTACTTACGTGCTTCCAGGCGCTTCTATTCATCACACGGGCTCCATCTTCAACTCACTTCAGCCCGTCATCCGCCATCGCCGGAACCCTGCAAAACAAGAAACATCATTACTAAAGACTTTAAAGACATTAGAATTACTCGAAACTTACCGTTCGTGCAGTAAACGACGGACAGCAGTCCTCTGAAGTCAAGAGGCCTGCTCCCCTTATCCAGTGAAGAAACTGGTTACAGCACTCTGGCCCGAGGCAGATGGAGAGCACGGCGTTCACTTACCTAAGGTGAGAGCGTTAACCTTTGGGGTTCTACAGGAGAAGAGAAAGGGAAGAAGAGAGAGACATTCAATAACCCAGTTCCTTAATCCCATATTTTCTATCTGCAGACATCTTACCCTTGGAGTCAGACATACAGTGCACAGAGGTCCAGCCCAAAGAGCCAGCCGTGTGTTACACATCACTTTTGAAGATACGGTATACGCCCAGTCAAGACCGGCGCCTCTACGGGAATCAGGTGAGCGTTACATGGATTTAGCACCGAGGAGTTGCGTTTCGTGAGCTGTCTAAATTGCATAACTCTTACGCCACCCTCCTCTAGGCCTCCAGTTCCCACGTCATCTGAAAATAGGAAACAGAGGCAAGAAATTCACCAAGAGATGAATATGTGATCACTCCTTCTTTCTGCTCTGCAGGTTGTACCGATTTGCTCCTGGTACCGTGTGATCAACAAATAGTGCGGGTGCACTTCCGGTCTCGAGCTTGGAGTCAGCCTGGGGCACAATGGCAGATGATGATGGGTGCCCAGGCGACAATGCAGGTTGTGGCACAACAGAAGATGGTGGGCGCCACAGAGGTATGCGCTTGATGTCGGCCAGCAGAGATGCAGGCAGAATCTGCTGGACAATGTTGAGGCACTCTTTGCCAGTTTGATCAGGCAACTTCTGTGGCAAAGGACTGAAAACAACCTTTTCCGTTTCTGGGACCGCTACTGTCTCCTTCTGGTCTTCGTCCCGATCAGTTGATGTGTCGAATGGCGATCAGACTTTCTTGGCGTGCGTGGCATGAATCCACGCCTTGCGTCCATCCACGCGTAGTGCTGTCTGCGTGGTTAAAAGTACCTGATAGGGCCCACGCCACCTGGGTTCCAGCGATGTTTTTCGCTCGTAGTTCTTGATCAGCACCCAGGTTCCTGGCTCTAATGCATGTCCTGGGCCAGTATAACGCGCCAGTAATGCCTCCTGCACCTGCTGATGAATCAAACACAGTTTTTTTACTAACAGATTACAGTAAATGCTGAGTACAGGGTATTCTACCTCTCTCATTCTCCTAGGCTGGGGGCGCACCACACATTCGCCGGGTCTCCCCATATGATTTCATAGGGGGAGAGCCCAGTTCTGGCCTGCACTGACGTTCGCATACACAGTAACGCTATTGGTAATGCATCTACCCAACTTAGTTTGCTGCCTGCACAGATCTTACTGATTTTGGACTTCAAGATTCCGTTATGCCGTTCAATAAGACCGGCCGAACTCGGATGTCTGGAACAATGGAATCTTTTATCGATCTGTAATCCTGCACAAATCTGCAGTATCACTGCACCTACAAAGTGTGGACCATTGTCCGACCATATGACACGGGGCAGACCAAAACGAGAGAAATACTCTTTTAGCATTACTTTCACCGTGCTCATAGCTCTGCAATCTTTCAAGGGATATGCTTCCACCCATTTCCTGAATGCACATATGATCACCAGAACATACTTTTAATTTTGGCATCCCTCCATTTCTATGAAGTCAAAGTGGATCACTTTGAATGGCATAGAGGGAGGTCCGAAACTTCCTGTTGGAGTCACTGTTCCTTTTCCCACATTGTGCTGTAGGCACGTAATGCAGTTTTGTACCAGCCTCTCAGCATCCCTTTTTATGAGGGGATTTTACCAGACTGTGGCTAAATGTTGGGCTATTTTCTTCGCACAGATGTGTGTGGGACTGTGAGCCATTGTAACCATTGCATTTACATAAGCATTTGGCAGCATCCTATTCCCTCTTTCCTTGTCCACCCAACAACCCTCCAAATCCAATTCTGCAGAGCCCTTGGCCCATCCCTGTATTTCGTCGGCGGTAGCTTCCGCCTGCATTTCTTTAACAGTCACAATTCCATTTTCTATCATGCAGGGCACTTCCTCCGATTGTGCTGTCAACATTTTTGTATTCAAATCAGTGGCAGTCTGTTTCGCAATCTTATCTGCAAATGCGTTTCCTTCTCCCACTTTAAATGTCACCTTTTTATGCGCCTCGCATTTCACTATTGCCAGGTGCTTTGGACACGTAAGTGCAGACAGTAATTGCACAATCAGAGGGCCATGTTGAATTCTAGCCCCATGGGATGTTAAGAAACCTCTCTCGGCCCATAATCGACCAAAGTTATGGACCACGCCAAAGGTGTACTGGCTATCAGTATAGATATTTACGCTCAAGTTCTCTGACATTTCACAAGCTCTTGTTAAGGCAATTATCTCTGCTGCCTGGGCAGAGTTATAAGGAATTATTTTACTCTAGGGGCGTGGCTACGAGGGCCATGTAGGAGGATGCGTTCTGGAGGAGCTCCCGAGATCCTGCAATGATCCGGGCAAAAAAGTGCGTGAAGACGGGCCGTCGACCGCTGAAAATACACATGCCGGTGTGTGAATGATTGGGCTACGCGTGGTGAACTTCTGGATGGTGCAGGAGGGACAGCGGCAGAGATCGGTGCGGAAGAGATAAGGAGCACCGGAGACGAAAGACGACACAAAGTGGCCGACCAAGGTCCGGAACAAAGGAAGAAGCAGGCGGGACGGTGACCCAGCAAAAGGGGTGCACTGAGTGCACATTTGTCACTTGTGCAAACTACAGGTCCCCTGGGTCATGTCGAATAGAACGGTGAGGACGAAGGCGAAACAGCCCACCTTAGACGACTTCGCTAAGACGTCCCCGGGTCAAGACATTACCAAGAGCAGGGACAAGCTGCCTGCAAGCGGCATGACGACTTCGGGTGCCAACCAAGAAATCCTGGCTGCGATTGCGGATCTAAGGGCGGCCTGGGAATCTAAGCTCGAACTAGCCATCACTGAACTAAAAACGGCACTGGACCTCAAGGTCGGAGAGGTGCAGGAGGACGTTAACCTACTCCGACAGGATGTCAGGGCCTTGGCGGAGCGCACAGAGTCCCTTGAGAAGGAAGTCAGCCCGAACACTGCGGATTGCGCCTCCCATAAAGCCGAACTGCACGCTCTGATACAAAGAGTGGGCAACTTGGAGAGCAGAGCGGAGGAGGCGGAAGGACGAGCCCGACGAAACAACATCCGCATCGTGGGCCTGCCGGAGGGATTGGAGGGCCACGATCCCACGGAATTCATTGAATCCATGCTACTGCAAGAGATACCCGGAGGAGCCCTATCCCAAGGATTTGCAGTGGAAAGGGCACACAGAGCCCTAACAAGGAGGCCGCCACCGGGGAACCCGCCTAGGCCTGTGATAGCCAAAATTCTTAATTACCGTGACCGGGAGAGGATATTGGAACACTTTCGTAAGGGTGGAACGATCACATGAGGATCGGCAAACATCACGGCTTACCCGGACTACACCCTGTCTGTGCAGCGTAGCCGCATGAACTTTGGGACGGTAAAGCGGAGATTGAGAGAGGCGGGCCACAAATATATGTTACTGTATCCAGCAAAATTGAAAGTCATTCATAAACATAAAACTTTGTTTTTTGAGACCCCGGAGGATGCCATGGGATGGCTCGATGCGCAAGGATGTCCCCAGGAGTCAGAAGTTCGTATGGAGAAAGAGCTCGGAAGAGATAAGTGATGCATGAAGAAGGTGCCGCAAGATGGCGTGGCACGTGGGACTTGAATATAGTCGCTTGCGCAGCCTTCAGTAGAGAAGGTCAGACTATTGCACTATTTGTCATAAGCACTGTGGTTAATGTTGACTTAACGGGAGCCTTATGGAGCGATTCGCTCTACCCCACAACAGTTTTAGTTAAGTGGCCATTAGGGCGACTTCACCCTACTGAGCTCTGTGCATCGTTCGGTGCTTGCAGGGCTAGATGTGGGGGTGCCTGAGCTCCGAGGATGGAGCTGGGCAGCAGTTGGGGTGTGTGATGTTGGAGAAGGGACGGGTGGGGGGAGGGGAGGGAAGTTGGGGATTTATTGTGTACATAGTTATGGGGAGTTTGAGCTGGTACGAGAAGCTACAAGCAAAAATGGAGGGCTGTATCTGTATCACGTGGGCAAAGGGGAGTCGCTACATGGGAGGCAGGAAGACACTCATGAGCCATGGGAGACCTTAAGATCATAACATGGAATGTCAGGGGACTTAACAGCTACTTAAAAAGGAACAAAGTCATGATGTACCTAAAAAGACAGAGGATTGATATTGCGCTGTTGCAGGAAACACATCTGACCCAGCAAAAATTGGAACTGGTGGGGAAGAAGTGGAGAGGCACTGTAGTGGGCTCTCCGTACTCTGCCTACGCTAGGGGAGTGCTGGTCTGGGTGGCACCGCACGTTCTGCTCCAACTCACACAAGAGGTGGTGGACACGGAGGGTAGGTTGGTCATATTGAAGGCCTTGATAGAGAATAAAGAGGTGTGCATTATAAATACATATGCCCCCAACCAAAACACTGCTACGTATTTTAGAACCCTATGTACTCATCTGGGCGCGTGTGTGGGGGGAGCGGTTATCTGGGGAGGGGACTTTAACTGTGTGCTCGACCCAAAGGCTGTCAGATCTGATGGGAAGATTGATCGGCCCACCCTGGCGGCCAGGGTATTACAGACATTACTAGATGACTTTGGGCTGGCGGATGTTTGGAGACTGAAACACCCTAATGAAACACAGTACTCGCAGTACTCAGCTCTGCAGCACCTGCACACGAGGCTGGATTATTTTTTTGCCACGCCAGATGTGATGATAGAGACCACCCAAATAGAATATAGAGCGAGGGTCCTGTCGGACCACTCGCCTCTGGTGCTGACCTGGCAGCACTGCCGCCCCAGGGCGCGGATACCGACGTGGCGCCTCCGGGCAGAGGCGCTCAGAGACCCAGTCTTCAGGGAAGACATCAGGGATGCGATCTCACAGTACTTTGAGGTGAACACAGGCAGCGTAGATTCAGCGTGCACACTCTGGGAGGCCTTTAAGGTGGTGTTGCGGGGTGCTGCTATTGCTAAGTCAAAAGGCCTACAGGGTGGGGTCCTAACAGAACTAGAGGAAGCGGAAGAGAAACTGGAGCGCGAAAGCGACAGGGCAGGAGGGGACGCAGAACTTGTACTCGAGTTGCAGCAGAGGTGTGCAGAGCTTTGGGAAAGGCTCTGCAACCTTAACCACAAAAAGTATGTCGAGAGGCAACATGCAGGTGGGGATAAAACTGGCCGCTTGATGGTGTGGTTATATAAGAGCGAAACCCCCAGGCCCCCGATTAGGATAATAACCAGAGAGGACGGGGAGGTGGTTGGCACCCAGGAAGGAGTCAACTAGGCATTCTTGGACTATTATAGAACATTATATGAGGACAGGGGAGGGGACAATCAGGAGGAGATTAGAGAAACACTAAAAGACATGGAATTACCTAAGATTAGTGATGAAGAAAGGGAGGAACTAGACGCACCGATTACCCTGGAGGAATTAGAGGAGGTGGTAAAACAGCTGCCCACCTGCAAGACCCCGGGTACGGACGGATTCCCGGGCGAGTTTTACAAAATATATAAAGCAGAAGTACTCCCCCCTATGCTAGAGATGCTCAATGAGTCTTTTGAGAAGGGTCGGCTACCGGACACGCTCAGAGAAGCACTAATCGTGCCGCTCCCCAAGCCCAACAAGCCAGGGCATTGCTGCGGCTCCAATAGGTCGTTGTCAATGTTGAACCAGGACAGCAAGATCTTGACGGCGGTCCTGGCTAGTAGGCTACGAAGGGTCATCAGTAAACTGATACACCCGGATCAGACAGCTTATGTCCCCAACAGAAATATAACCCACAACCACAGGCGACTCCACCTGGTGACTGAAGAGGGAAACAGAAGCGATGGGGAAATGGCGGTGGTGTCCCTAGATGCAGTCAAGGCTTTTGATTCAGTGAGGTGGCCATGGTTGCTGGCGGCCCTGGAAGAATACGGGATGGGGCCGGGTTATGTTAGGTGGGTGAAATTGTTGTACAGTGAACCACTGGCCAGAGTAGGCACAGGATCGGTGATATCTGAGAGGTGGCAACTCAGTAGAGGCACCAGACAAGGGTGCCCCTGGTCCCCGATGTTATACATTCTGGCCCTAGAGCCCCTGGCAGTGTACCTCAGACAACAATATGACATGGTCGGTATTGAAGCAGGGGGAGAGAAACACCTAATATCCTTATATGCTGACGATTTGCTACTGTATTTGAAATATTCTTCAGTATATTCTAGAGGTCATGGAAAAGTATGCAGGACTGTCCGGCATAGCGGTGAACCCCCAAAAATCGAGCATGTTCCCATTGGGGAGCTACATAGGAGTCCTTCTGGAACGGCTGCCAGTGTTGTCCATACCTTGGGCGGCTGATTCCTTCCGCTACCTCGGAATAGATGTGTATTATACTGTGGAGGGGGAACACTTGCATAACACTGAGGTGGCTGTGTGTTGTTTAAAAGTAATAACTTCTGTATGGATGCGTTCTCTTTTGAGGTTGTACAGCTTATGTACTAGGGTTGGTTCATTAGAAGTGAACGGCAATCCCCAAAGAGGACTGATCTACAGGTGCAATGATGGTCCACCATGTGGGCAGGGGCGTTGCTAGGGGGGGGGCTAAGGGGGCTATAGCCCCTGATCTTTTGGTTGTAGCCCCGGATAGAATCTCAGGAGCTACAGCCAAAAGACTAGCTAGCCCCCAGTCCCAATAGTTCCAACATCAGCTTAGCCCCTGGTCTTTTCCAGACCTAGCAACTCCCCTGCATGTGGGTAGCTATTTTTACCCACTGACCTTTTCGCTGAAACCTTCCAATTGTGATCAGAGTAAATGCCAAAACGAGACCAGTAACATGGACCCCCTTGCACTGTGGTGCGTTTCAGCACAAGTCCGTGCTCGAAGGTTCCTGTTTCATGAGGAGAACCCCATGCAGCCCCTCACCTCTTTGGTCCTATCTAGTTTCTAATCTCAGTGAAGACAGCAATGTGCCTCACGCATCAGTTTTTCGTGCATTGCTAATGGTCTGCTACCAAGCTCAGCAATCGCCACAGCCGCGATATGCATGGTTCATTAGTGTATGGTGCTGGCTATATCTACTCTACGAGCCATACACAAAAAAACTTTGTCTTGCTGTTCATGAGGTGGCCACGCTCCCCTTTCAATTCAGCACTGCCATCTTAGCATCATCTCCTCTAAAGATAATGGAATCGCAGGCCTATCTGCGCTAAGCCTCCACATCAAGGCAGTTTGTGTGAATTATTTATAGAGGGCCATAATACAAAGTGCTTTACAGAGCACATATTTACATACAATATCACACAACCAAAATTGTTACTCATTTATCAACATCGGAAGGATGAAAGGCTGAGTTGGCCTGGCTGGGTATCGAACCTGTGGCATGCAGGTCACACTCTGATCACAGCAGCGAGCTCAACCCGCTGAGCTAGCTTACCGGCCTCCCCATGGCACAGCTCACATTAGGACAAACAAGCCCGATCTGCCTGCGGTATTACAGCTCTCAGTGATGGAGTGGGAACCTCCATAAACGACTTCCACGCATGTCACCACCTTGGCCATGCCCTCTAAAGGAAACTATTTTTAAAAAAAATGTCAGTTACTATCTATAAAAAGTTGAAATCTATAAACTTTGGGATTGTAAATGTTAAGGTTCACATATAATTAGATACACATAAAATAAACAACAGTGCAGAAACTTTAACTGACGTGTCTTTGTGGATGCTTGTTTTTACCTGCCATATTACTTGTTTGGTCTGAAGTGTGTTATGAGAATATGAGACTACTAGGAGTATATGTTGTTGGGGAGCCAGTGATTCTCGCAATTTTGCGTATTTGTTTTTAGGGGTGTTTGTTTTGAAGTTATTTATGTGAGGTGTATATTTGTTATTTAAATGGTGCTATTATATTTTTTACAAATTATTGTTTGTTTGCTATGTATGATATTGGTTTGCATTGTAAACATATAACTGTGCTGTCACTTTTGTACTTGTCATTTTTGAGGGTATGTAAATGTTCCAACAATGTTAAGTTTATTTTATTATGTTAGTGTTAAAGTTGGTTTTCTTTATGTTTGGTGGCTAACAGGTGGAATTTGCCTTCCCATTGTTTATAGACTGTAATGTTGTGTAGGTGATAATCTTAACTTGTAAAAATGTGTATATTCCCTCACCGATTTCCGAGATGACAGGAGTATACAATGTGGGTGAATTATGTTAGAACATTTGCTTGGAGCCCCAAGGTTAAAATTAAGGGCACATTGTCTGATGGATATTTGAAAATATATTAAGTATTGCATACTGTTTTAAGCAATTAGGACATGGGGTTATTATTGTTAGGCTTTGATGTTTGTGAGTGGGTGGTTTGTTTTAGAAGTATACATGAACATACTTTAGTGTCTACCTTGTGGGTGATGCTTTTTTGGAACCAGTGGAACATGAATTGGCTGTTTTAAACAGAGTAGGGTGAACGTTTTACAGTGGTAATTTGATATCTGTTTTTAAATGTAAAATTGTTGATTTAGCTAGGTTTGGTGCAAGAAAATTGGACTTTGTTGGGTAATGGTGCCTTTTATTTTTAAGCTTGCTGGGTAGTGATGTATTTTACGTTTATTTTTTAAACGTTTTTATTATTTAATACAAACAAACAATACAAACCAAACTTGCAGTGCATACTGTAATATTTCAATTATACATCGCTTTATTGTATCCACTGCTTCCCTTTTCCCACCCCCCCCTTTCAAGCCTATTTCTACTCACGTTCTGTTCCTGCATCTTGTGACAGGGTGTTCCTTTCTATGGGTTCCATCGGGTCTCGCGTTGCTCCAAATAACTCTGCTATTAACAGTTTCCAGGCCATCAGGGTCTCTGTCTCTTCCTCCCCCTCTGTGCTGCTCGGTTCTTGCCATACCACGGTTTCTGGTTCTGCCCATTTCTGCAAATCTTTCCACCATACCTCTAGTCGTGGTCTGTGGCATGTCGTCCACCCCATAGCGATTCTCCTCTTTGCAAGCGCATATGCTAGGTCCTTTAGTTTGCTCACATGCCTGAGTTTTTGTGATCTAGGGAACTCCCCTAACAGGCAGGCCCACACTGTATCAACCACAATCCTAATCCCTCTTTCTGCTAATCTGTGTGCCACTTCGCTCCAGAAGCGCTCGATTACAGGGCATGACCAAAACATATGCACCATACCAGCATTCTCTTCATCACATTTAGGGCATGCTTGTCATCCTAAATTTTTTAACTTAGCTATTCTCTGGGGTGTCATATACGCCTTGTGCATAACATACAGTTGTATCTGCTTTAATCTTGCATTCCTTGACACTTTCTTGTGATACACTTGGGCTCATTCCCACATCCCATCCTCCATCGGGGCTCCCACTTTTGTCTCCCAGTCCCGTCTCAGTTGTACTACCTCCTTCCCTACTTTGGACGCCATCATCTCGTATATTCTGGATATCTCATGTCCCCCCCCCGCTATGTCATATATTGTATCTATGGTAACATCCGGTTCCCCCTCCAGCACCGCTTTGGGCCATGTCTTCTTAACTTTCCTCACTATCCTCTGATACGTGATATACTGGCCTGTGTGTAACCCGGTTTCCTCCCCCAACATCTCAAATTCTATTATAGCCCCCTCTTGCTAGATATCACCCATCGTTGCTATCCCAACTGGTTCCCAGTGGTTCCTAATTATCAGCCTTAGTTGATTCCCTTCACCCACCAGTGCTACTAGTGGTACCTGCGGGGAACACGGGGTTGGGTTCCCCATCTTCTGGCATGCCCTATGCCACATCTTCCATCCAAGTACCATCATCTTTGGACGCCCACCCATTTCTGCCTTGGGCAGCCACATAATCTCTTTTAAGTACAATGGGGTACGGTCTTGTCTAAACAGCATGGACTCAGAGGTTGCCTCCTCTGAGAGCCATTTAGCTACATATTGCAGCTGACTTGCTATATAATAGACTTCGTAATTAGGCAGTTTTATACCCCCTTTCTCATAAAAATGATGTAACTTCCAGAGGGCCACTCTATTTCATGTGCCATGCCAAAGGAAATCCCTGCACACACTGTCCAATCTAATGAAAAACTTCTTTGGTATCAAGTACGGTATATTTCCAAAGTAGTGTAGGAGCCTAGGTAAGACTACCATCTTCAGCATTGATCCACGTCCCATCATTGCCAAAGGCATCTTCCCCCAGAACTTCATGCAATTTTCGATTTTCTTAATAGCTACCTCTGTATTGCCCTTATGCTCCTCTTCCACCATGCGGTATATATCTATCCCCAAATAGCAGAATGTGCTAACCTCCCATGGTATCTGTAACATCGGTAGCTGTTTCAGTGGGAACCCTTTATATCCACCCAATTGGAACATGCTAGATTGTTCACCGCTATACCAGACAGCCTTGCATATCTTTCCATCACTTCCAAAATGTATTGGAGGTTTTCCTCCGGGTGTCACAGATACAACAACATGTCATCCGCATATAAGGAAATTAGGTGTCGCTCCCCTCCCACACTAATGCCTATCGTATCATATTGTTGCCTCAGGTATATTGCCAAGGGTTCCAGTGCCAATATATAGAGCATAGGAGACCATGGGCATCCTTATCTGGTACCCCTACGGAGTTGCCATCTTTCAGATATCACTGATCCTGTTTTAACTCTCGCCAGCGGTTCGCTATATAACATTTCCACCCACTGTAAATACACAGGCCCCATGCCATAGCCAGCCAAGGCCGCCAACAGCCATGGCCATTTGGCCGAGTCAAAGGTCTTTATTGCATCCAGTGATACAATTGCCAATTCACCTTCGCTCGTGGTACCATGCTCGATAACTCGATGGAGTCGTCTGAGATTATTGGATATGTTCCTGTTCGGGACATAGCCCGTCTGGTCAGGATGTATTCATTTGCCAATAACCCTCCTCAGTCTGTTTGCCAAAACAGCCATAAATATTTTGCTGTCTTGATTCAACATTGATAGGGGTCTATATGAACCACAGCAATGCCCAGGCTTCTTAGGTTTGGGCAGAGGTATCATGACCGTTTCTCTAAGTGACTCTGGCAGCTTGCCCAGCTCATATGACTCATTCAACCTTTCTAAAAGCGGGGGGAGCGCCTCTGCTTTAAATATTTTATAGAACTCACTTGGGAATCCATCAGCCCCCGGAGTCTTGCTAGTGGGTAACTGCCTCACCACCTCTTCCAACTCTTCCAAAGTGATCGGTGCATCCAGCTCCTCTCTTTCCTCAGCGCTAATCTGAGGCAATCCTATATCCTCCAATGTTTCTACTATCGTCGTGTAATTACTCTCCCCATCATCTCCATATAGCAACCTATAGTAGTATGCAAATTCCCGGTTAACTCAGTCGTGGGTATCAGCTACACTTCCATCTACCCTTCTTATCGCTCTAATCGTGGGTCTGGGGGTTTCACTCCTGTATAGCCATGCCAAGATCCTTCCTGGTTTATCCCCTCCCGCATGCTGTCTCTCTATATATTTTTTGAAATTTAGGTTACACAGTCTTTCCCAGTGTCCAGCACATTTCTGCTGCAGCCTGAGTATCAAGTCAATGCCTTCCTTGGCATTATTACCTCCCTTCAATGCCCTCTCCAATTCACCTTCCGTTTCCCCCAGGTCAGCCAGGATCCCTCCTTGCAGTCCTTTAGATTTTGCTATGGCTAGCCCTCTCATCACAACTTTGAGGGCTTCCCACAACGTGCCCACCGAGTCCACACTGCCAGTATTCGTCCCAAAGTAATGAACAATTTCCTCCCTCATGTCCTCCCTGAAAAGGGGGTCTTTCAGCGCCTCTGCTCTGAGGCGCCATGTCGGAATCCTCGCTCTCGGGGGACGACATTGCCATCTGAGGATCAGAGGCGAGTGGTCCGAAAGGACCCTCACTTTATATTCGGCTTGCGTAATCTCCGTCATTATCTCTAGCGTGACAAAAACATAATCCAGCCGTGTGTGTAATTGCTGCGGGGCAGAATAATGCGAGTATTGCCTCTCTTGGGGGTGCCGCGACCTCCACACATCTTTGAGCCCAAAGTCATTCAGCAATGTCTGCAACGCCTTTGGCGGCTGGGGCGGGTCTATCCACTTTCCCATCCGATCTATCGACCTTAGGGTTCAGTGTACAGTTAAAGTCTCCTCCCCAAATCACTGCGCTCCCCACACACATCCTAAGGTTGTTGCACAAGGTTCTAAAATATGACGCTGTGTTTTGATTCGGGGCATATGTATTTACAACGCTTATCTCCCTGTTTACCGCCAATCCCCTTATTAAGACCATCCTCCCATCCGGCTCAACTATCGTCTGTAACGGGACGTGTGGCGCCACCCAAATAATCACTCCCCTAGCATAAGCCGAATATGATTAGCCCACCATGGTCCCCTTCCATTTCTTCCCGATCATCTCCATCTTATTCTGCGTCAGGTGCGTCTCTTGCAACAAGGCTATGTCTATCTTCTGTCTATGCAGGTGTAGCATGACCTTGTTCCTCTTTAAGTAGCTATTGAGCCCCATGACATTCCAAGTAATTATTTTAAGATCCCCCATGACTAGTTAGAGTCCCACTCCTCCCACCCCCCTATGCAGCACATATCCAATCTTATTTCCAGTCTATATAGGCTTGTTTCCCAACTCAAACTTCCCTTAACTAAAAACACAACAAACACCCCACCTTACCCTTCCCTGTACCCAACAGTACCATACCCTAATGTTTCCCAGCTCCATCCCTGGATCTCAGGCACCCCCGCATCTAGCTCTTTCTGGCACTAGCCCGTACTTGCGGCTCAGCAGGGTGTAGTCGCCCTAGTGGCTGTCTTACTACTAATTCCTGGGGGTAGGTTGCCTCCATCTTGCTGCTCCTGATTACTTCAGGTTTACTACATCTACCGCTATTCAATTTACTTGTGCGTTTCATTCTCTATATTCTAGTCCAACGGGTTCAGTAAGTCCAAAAGTATATTTAGTGCAATCCAATTGTCCCTCGATCCCTTACTAGGACCCCCCCCACTTATCCCCTCAGTATTCATGGCACATCCCCCTCACTTGTCACGTTCCTCATGTTCTTGCTCCTCATCTCGCTCCGGACAGCCCTGCAAGTCCAGCCATGCCGCCGCTTCCTCAGGGGTATCAAAAAAGAACGCTCTACTTTTATGCAAGAACTTTAGCTTCGCAGGGTACAAAAGCATGTACTTGATCCCAGCCGCGCGCAGTCTCCTTTTGACCGCCACATAGCTGTATCACTGTCTCTGCACCAACATGGTGTAATCAGGATACGCTGTGATTTTGGTAGATGCCCTTTCTTTCGTTCCACCTTTACGAAAGTACTCCAAGATCTTTTCTCTGTCTTTATGGTTTAAAATCTTTGTAATTATCACCCGAGGAGGGGCCCCGGGCCGTGGTTTCCTCGTCAAGGCCCGATGTGCTTATTCAACGGTAAATCCTTGTGAGAGCTTGTCTGCCCCTATCTCTTGTAGGATCATATTCTCCACATAGTCCGTGGGGTCCTGGCTTCTTCTCCCTCCGGCAGGCCGACCACCCGGATGTTGTTTTGTCTTGCCCTTCCTTCTGCTTCCTCTGTTCGGTTCTCAAGATTAGCCACCTGTTGCTTTAGTATGTGGACCTCCTTCGCGTTGTTTGTGCTGGTATCTGTGTTGATTTTCACTTCACTCTCTAGACTACTTGTTCTTTCAGCCAGCGCTCTGACGTCCTGTCGCAGCAGGGCGACTTTGATTCCAACTGCATCGATTTTGTTCTCCAAGGTCGTTCATAGGTCCACCATTGTTGTCATCCATGAGGTTCTCAGCTCTGTTATAGCTGCTAGGACCAGGCTGTTCTCTCCTTCAGTGGTAACATCCACTGAAGCTGCCTCTGCGCTTTGTGCCGGAGCAGTAGGAGTCAGTTGTGTCTTAGCAACGACCTCCATCGTGGTTTGTTTACTCCAGGCCTTGGGTCCTTTCATCGACATCATGCAGCCCTGCCTGCGTTCAAGTTCCAGTCCTTCTGTGTTGTGCCAGTTCCGTATCCTGGTATTTCTGTGGCACCACCAGGTCAGTTCGGGCCCAGGCACATCGTCCTCAGAGGGCTGCTATCTGTGGTGGCGTGCACTGTGTTACTTCCGAGTGGGTCGTGTCCTCCCACGTACCTTCTCTGACTATTGTAGTCAACACCCCATTCGCTTGTTCCCAGGGGCTGCTAGGTGCACCTTCTTCTCCACTACCACTGTAACTCGGGCTTATGTGGCGTTTAGAGTTACGTGTTCACCCCAGTGCCTGCTGCCTTTCTTCTTGTCGTACCAGCATCCGGCAGTTATCCGAGATAGGCTGGATTGTTATTCACTCCAGTCATTGTAATGCCAGTATTCTCCAATGTCTGTATTGCCCAGTAGCGCTCTAGTGTGGGTCCAGCTTCCTTGGGGCAGCAATGTCAGATCAATTCTTGGCCACGTGTCCCCCAACAAAATGGAAGAGCTGGCTTCCAATGCCCTCCAAGCACTAGTGTGTAACTTCGTCTTGTGGTGCACTTCTCCCAACCAGTACTACAGCAGGGCACCGTTCTAATTAGTGTGTTCTGAGCACCACTGTGATCAAAGAGTGTTTCCTGCTAATATGCCCTTCTCGGTGGCACCCTCGCCCAGTGCGGCTCGCTCACCGTCGTTCGTTCAAAGACATAATGATCTATTCTGGCGGCTCTGCACGCGTTGTTTCCTCTGCTGCCGCTCGCAACATTCCATATTCGTCCGGGGCCCCGCTGCTGTTGCTTATACGCTGTACGCGGCTGGTATCTTTCATGCAGATTTCACCACCGCCCATGGTCTGTATCCCTTATAGTTAAATACTGCTGCAGCAGTATCTAGCATGTGTGGGTGGCAGGGAGCCGCACAAACATCAGATGCCTGTCCCCCGTCACGCGGCAACTGTATCCGCGATAGCGGTTCACTTACGCCGTAACAAGCTCCAAAGTCATGCCTCACTGTCGCCAGCAAATGTCAGGAGCGAGGCGTGTAAACAGAGCGTTGCGCGGCCTGCAAAACCAGCCTCCTTCGTTCTTCTCCGCTGCTCGGCTTCATTCAGTTATCCCTGCTACCGCGGCAGCGCTCCCTTTGTTGTCCGCCATCTTGGCGACATTGTATCCATACGGCCGCATTCTTAAAAGTCTATTTTCTTCCGGATACCGTGCACGATTCGCTTGCCTTTCGAAACTGCTGCAGGGTGCCCATTCAGATGCCTATATCTTCATTTCTGGAGCGCACAAGTCACTTTTCAGGTGCAATTTCCAGGATCAATGTCGGATCCACAGGAGCTGCACGAGAAAGCACGTCCTATACCATGGCTAGATAGCCACGCCCCCGATTTATTTTACGGTTATGCAGTTCTTGTTTATTAGCATACCTTTTTTTTTGCGTGTTTTATTGGCTGGTTTGGATTCTTTTTAGAGAAACAGATAAAATAATTGTTTGTAGTGTGATGAATCCGATGATGTCATCACTCCTTTTCCAGAGGTAGCCTCTCCTCATGTGGCCAGTGGACTGCAGCCGCTACCTGATCCTGACACTGGGGGTGGCTATTTGCAAGAGGATCACATGGGGGGAGGCGACCCTCAGGGGGGAGTGAGACATTGTCGGAGGAGACCTGATATCCCTTTAAGGGATATCCCCTCCATTCCTAATGTCTTGATGGCATATTGTAATCATCCCCTTCAGCAACCCACAAAGCCTGCTGACAGTGTTCGTCAATATTCTGTAACCAACCTAATGATAAGCACTGACACAAAGGGGAAGAGGACAACCAGAATGAGGATAGCTCGACAAAAGCAAAACGAGCAGTCTAGTAGTTGGAAAAAATCCCATTGGCTCAGAGCAACTCCCTTCCTGAGAGGAATTACAAAGATAGAACAGCTGAGCAACACAGAGAGATCGAACCAGCTAACCTTTGTCAGGGAAGCCAAGCTGTCAGGTGGACAAGCGAGCACAGAGACACGGGAGAACCATGGAGAATTCTTCCCAGCTCAGGTTGGAAAGCCACGAGGATGCAAGCATAGCGGAACAGAGAGCAGGAAAGGCAGCGTCTGTGTTGGCAATGCACTCCCTCAGGCACTAGACACCGACAAGGGACGTGAAACAGAGAGGAAGCTTTATGCCAGCAAGGGAAGCCGGGGCGACAATCAGACCAGCATCCACCACAGAGGTGAGCAATCTGAACCTAAGAGAGAGAGCAGGCATGAAGCAGGATCCAAATGGGGGTGGAAGAGGCTACGGAAGCCGTTGAAGCACTGGTGAGCCCCATGGTAGAAGGCTGGGGCACCGGGTGGGAGTGGGGAGAACTCACTCCTAAGTACAAGTGGGAGGCAAATCCCTATGGCTTGCAATGTGGCAAATCTTCTTTGTCCCAGAACTTGGGGGAAGAAGTTAAACGCAAGTACCCAAATGAAAAGGGGAACTTGTGGAAGCTAAATAGCCTTTTGGTCCCGAAGCTGCTGACTGTTTTGTTGAAAGTCCTGGCAGGAGAGTACACCAGGCAAGCTAGAGAATTGAGGCAAAATGGAAAGTAAGAGCAATATAACTTCTTGAGAGGAACCGTACAAAAGACCTGGCAGGGTAGTATACCAGTTGTTGTGTGAATCTGAGACCTGAACCCAAGTTGTGACATTTTAAAAAGGGGAATCCAAAGGAAGATTCATACCCTAAGGATTTTTAACTGCATTGCATGTGGAGAATACCAGAGGAAAGCAGTCATTTCCCCGGGAGTGAATTGCAACACCAAGAGGAGGGTGTTAACCACTTGGCCTACAGGGACTTTGTTATTCTTTTTGAACATTTGCTTTGGTGAAGTGAAACCTGGGGAAGGGAGTCATTCACATGAATTGTGAACACTATCTGTTGGACATTTCTGTTGGATGGTGAAGTGAAACCTGGGGAAGGGAGCCATTCCCATAAATTGTGAACACTATCTGTTAGAAATTTCTGTTGGATTTACATATATTTTTGTTGTACTTGAACATTTCTGCACTTTCCAAGCCAAATACATTACCCTTAGCACCTTATAGTTACTTGTAGTATGAGAGGGCTAGGATAGGTATTAGGAGACAGGACATTTTTGCTTTGGACATCTTGACATAGGACAGACCCTTAGTTTGTGATTGTGGTAGGAGGATACCTCCTAGATTAGGGACAATGAAGCCTTTCCCAAACCACTTTATAATTTCAATACAAGTTTGTATCCACAAACATGAGTCTTCTGTGTCTGCGCCTCATTCCTGGCTCCTCACACATGGTATCAGTAGTGGGATCAGGCTCAGTTGACACAAGCTGGGGAACCCTCAGATTTGAAAAACATAGGGCCTCCTTAGGAGTATGGTGGTAAGGCAACAACGGCGCTGGTATCGCTACCGGGACCGTTGCTACCGTACCACCATACTAGGACTTCTGCTCACAGGTGGCCGTACCGGCACCCGGGAGCATAACATGATGGTAGCAACGGTACCGTTATAAACGGTACAGCTGCTACCATCCTCCCCATTCCCATTGAGCCCTATGGGGGCTCCCGCGCAAGGGGAATTACCCAGTCCACCGAGGTCAGAATGGCCCAGTGATTCCCCTTTCGCAGGTGCTGGAGCCGGATGCGAGTTTGGGGGTAGCCTTGCCGGTAAAAACGGCAAGGCTACCTCCAACCTCGTAACGAGGCCCATAGTCACTGAGCTTTCGATCCATCAGCAGCTACAGAAAATTATATCGGATTCAACCTATGTAGTAGCAGGGAAGAGTTGGTGCAACTCGGAGATAGAATGTTAATAGCTACTGACCTGATTCTAGTACCCTCTACGCCCCAGGCACATACATCAGGTTGGCCTGATATTCTGGCCTAGCTTGGCAACATGACTAGAATTCTTAGCAGGCATCATATATCCTGACTATAGAGGCAATATGAAGATCTTAATTCAAAATAGTGGGAACGAGGCATATCACACAAAGGCAGGAAATACAAAAGCTCAGGGGATCTTGGCTAGAGCTTGATTTCCCAAAATAGAGGAAATTAAAAAGGCCAATAAAACTGAAAGAGGAGTAAAAGGCTTTGGGGTGGCAGATGAAGACCCCCCAATAACATCTGAGGTGACACAACCAAAAACTCTTGGTTAGAAAGCTGAGATCATTCCTGATTCCTTAGCATTTGCTCAGCGGAATGCCTCCTTGCTAGCAGAGGCTTTTCTACATATGGCATCTGAAGAAGAAGGAAGACAAAAAGGAGGACCATTCTCCTTTCTCAGGCATGGACCCTAGCCCTGATGCTACTCCTAGATCTCAAATTTTGGTGCCTAAAAGTCATTAGAGAATAGCACTGGAAATTGCCCACTCCTACTTTACAGGTGGTCACTTGGGACAGCCAAATTACAGGCGCAGATAATAAGCCAATTGTATTGAACTGAAATCTGTGCTGATGTAAAAAATGTTGTACTTACATGTACCCTGTGTTAAGACTAGTTCTAAAATACCTCCTACAGCTCTGCTCCAACCTTTGCCCATCATATGCACATTTATGTGCCCTTTTCCCACATAGGTATGGACATAGTTGGGCCCCTTGAGCCATCTAGGTTGGGTAATCATTACATATTGGCAATTGTAGATTATGCTACTCGATACCTAGAAGCGTTCCCATTACATAACAACACATCCCAACAAACCTTGAAACATTTAATCCCATTTCTTTTAGAGTTGGTTTCCCGAAGGAGATCCTTACGGATCAAGGGACTACCTTCATGTGTCAGTTATTGGCAGAGGTGAAGGAGATCCTACACATTAAAATTCTGTATATCATCCACAAACCAATGGACTAGTGCAACGTTTCAAAGAAACCCTTAAAAATGTAATTCAAAATTGGTTGAGGCTGACGGCAAAAATTGGGAATTTGCACCTTGAAACGCTTGTGTATAGGTGCGTTATAAATGCCATATCATATCATATTATGATACCCTAGCCCTTTTTGCCATCCGAAAACACCACAATCTTCAATGGGGACCATTTGAGTTACTGTATAGCAGGGTGCCCCGGGATGAGCTTGACATGCTAAGAGAGACCTGGGAGGAGAGGGAGGAAGCCATTTTACATCTCTAACAAATGGCCCAATGATTAAAAGAACATATGGCTATGGTGAGAGCCCATGAAAACCAAAAGACCTTGTATGATGAAAAGGTTTTACTTGGGTCTTTTTCTATTGCACATAAAGTTATTGTTCTCCTGTGTGAGAAACCTGACGGCTTCCTCACGTTTTCCCCCATTGGATCCTCTGCTCAGGTGGTCAGGGAAGGCCATCGCTGTTGGATCCTGACTCTGAGGGCGGACAAGCGAGTGGGGTCACCTGAGTAGGGGTTCTTGGGGAGTGGGTAGAGGAGGAGATCTTTGGGTTGTGGAGATGCACTCACTTTCAGATTAATGCAATAAATACTTAATTATATGAATCATATCCGTAACTTTCAGGTGCTCCCTGTTGGCACTGTGCTACCAGAGCCGACAAATGCCAAGAAATGGGGTCCCTCGAAAAACAACAGGGGGCAAACAGGGGCACACTTGTGACAATATAATTGTAAACTGTCAGTCTTTTTAAGTCATTAAAATCCAATTTCTTTTACTTAAAAATGTATTTTGCATTTCATATTTTTCAACACTCAAAGTATCACCAAATTAAATATACAAATGAACATGTGCTTTTCCATCATTCAATGTCAACATATAGGAAATATGGCCTTTCCTGTTTAGTTCACATGAGTTTCTCTAGTATACATCACATTATATTTCCTATATGTTGAAATTGAATATAGGAAAAGCACATGTTCATTTGTATATTTCATTTGGTGATGCTTTGAGTGTTGAAAAATATAAAAATACATTTTTGAGTAAAAGAAATTGGATATGAATGACTTCAAAAGACTGACAGTTTACAATTATAATGTCACAAGTGTACCCCTGTTTGCCCCCGGTTGTTTTTCGAGGGACCTCTTTTCTTAACAGTGGGTAGAGGATGCCTGATGGGTAAACACAATATCCCACTTTTTCTGATGAAGCTCGATCTACCCTTATCCCTCCCGCGACCTCTTTGGGCTATTGTAAAACCTGTCCCCACATTGTCTGACATGCAATATCTACTGCTACTGAGATACGGTATCCCCCTTTTCCCGATTATCAATCACCCTACTCTCCCTCAGTCATTATGGGATATTCTAAGTCCTATCCCGGTTCCCCCTCCACAATTACAACACATACTGAGATGAGGAAGGTGCGTCCGAGAGTAGGGAAGATTACCTATGGTAAAAGTCCCTATAGTACTGTGAGGAGGAAGATGACTAGAGAGGCCTACTCCACCAAACTGTGACTAGTACTGGGATGAAGAAAAAGCAACCTAAGAGTCAGGCATGTCCCATTAATTGGCCTAATGAGTGTCAGGCAAGGGAGGCCAAGGACTCACACCTGAAACCCCTTGGCAGGGCTCAGGTGTATAAAAGGTGTGGCACTCAGCAGTGCAGAGAGCAGCAGTTAGGAGAGCAGAAGGAGGCTGTGTCTAGCAGGGGATCCCTTCTTGTTCATATGCCAGGTTTTGCTACAGAAGGTGAGCGTGTTGGGAGGAGAGCTGAAGAGCCGTGGCTGTCCAGGACCAGCTCGAAGTAACAGGGACACAGAGGCTGAGAGTCTATGTGAGGAAGCATCCGGGCAAAGCGTGGCTAAAGACCCCTTTTTCCAGCAAAGAAGAAAAGTCCAAAAGAATGGAGCCGAAAGGCGTGCTGATCCCTTGTTACATTGGTAAAATGAAATACTCATTCCCGTAGACCAGGACAGGAGCGTCTGAGGGGCAGGTGAAGAGACCCTGACCTCAGATAACAAATACATTAACCCAAGAACAAAGAAAACATCACCAGTGAGTGAAACGCAGTGAGAGCCTGGTGTGTATTTGCAGTAAGCGAGCAAGATACAATGTTGCAACCTGAATGCGCAAGACTGGACAGTTTCAGGTGAAATTGACAAAAGGAATTACAAGGATACAGAGTGGTCAAATGCATGATTACACGTTCTTGAATGACTGTGTAAAGAAAGGAAGTATCATCGAAGAGGGGAATCTGTGCGCGGACTTGAAAAGTGAGCGAAATAGAGATCCTAAAAAGGGGGAGCTTTGCGAAAAATAAAGTGGGATAAAAATTCCCAAAACTGATAGGTAAGTATTGGAATTAAACAAAGTGTGCTGGAAAAGCAACCGGGCAGCCACCAGATGCGAGATTGATTCAGGTTGGACGCAGAGTCCCCAGCATAAGGAAAAGAAAGAAAACTCTATTACTGACAAGGCACCTGTTTGTGAGACCTGTAATGGGTGGACTGTGCCATATGACAACTGCGCCATGATCAGGGAGCCCAAATGAAAGCAAGGATCTGCATGATCTAATAAAAGGGGAAAGCTAAACGGACTTGCTTCAGAATGGGGAAAACCAGAATGAAGATTGCTCTACTGAAGCTAAACGAGAAGTCTAATATTTGGAGATATCCGATTGATTGGGACCAACTCCCTTCTTCAAAGTGGGAGTTCAAAGATGGAACAGTTGAGCAACACAGAGATCCAACTGGCAAGCCTTTAAAGGGGAAGCCAAGCTATCAGGTGGACATGCGAACACGGGCACGCAAGAGAATTGTAGAGAATTCTTCCCAGCTCGGGCTGGGAATCCAGGTGCAAGCGAGCGAAGTTGAAGAGCTTAACGGAGAGCAGGAAAGGCGGCGTGTGTTGGCCATGTACTCTGACGTGAAGCAGAGAGGAAGCCTTGTGCCAGCAAGGGATGCCGGGCTACAAACAGACCGTCATCCAACACAGAGCTGAGCCGTGGGACCCGAAGAGAGAGCAGGTGCCAAGCAAGACCCGAACGGGGGTCAGAGAGGCTACAGAAGCCGTTCAAGCACCAGTGAGCCCGTGGTAGAAGGCTGGTGCACTGGGTGGGCGTGGAAGAAGACAATCCTAAACACAAGTGGGATGCAAAATCCCTACAGCTTGCAATGTGGCTAGTCTTCAAAGTCTGAGTACTTGGGGAAGAAGGAAAATGCAAATACCCAAATGAACAGGGGCACTTGGGCAAGCCCCATTGAAATTAGATGGAACAATTCATCTAAATAATTGTAATTGTAATGGGTTATTTATAACGCACTTAATACCCAGAGGTTTCTAAGCGTGGACCACGTGTTGTTTTTGGAAGCAAGACGACGATGCAGAGCATCAAACCTGTGTTGCTCTGCATCGTCGTCTTGCTTCCAAAACCAGCGCGTTGCCCATGAGCTATCCTCCCGAGTGCATAATATATCTTATCCCTGCAATCCATCTAGGCACACCTCATTTGCTACCACCAGTGATTCATCTAGTTGTGCATTCTGAGTGTTTGGGCTAGCCCCTCTGATATTAGATAGTACAGGAGCTACCCTTAAAGATCCTCTAGGTATTCACCTGAGGCAGGAGTTAGGATGTGACCCTGGTGCATATTTCCAGGCCTGATCGGCAGTCCAGAAACCTTTCAATGTAACCAAAACGTATTTGCAAACATGTCTACGTACCTGTCACCATCAGATTTTCAGGTGTTGACCGGTAACCAGAGCGCACCAGTTCGTGAAAAGGAAGTCTGGGTGTTGATGTGTGATTGTGTGCGGGGTGGGTTAGGGTTGAGATTAGCGGGGCATGGAGCCGCAAAAGCAGCCAGCATCCACTGCAACGTGACTTATTGATATTTTGGTGAGTCTGTGGCTGGTGCTTATGTGCAAGGAAAGCCATGGGACTGCAGAGGGAAGAGGATTTAGGTTGTTGTAAGGAATAGCCATGTTTTGAGGGCCTTTCTGAATGGAAGGTGGTTGTCAATGTGGCAAATGTGGAGAGGGAGGGAGTGAGTTCCTGATGATGATTGGAGCTTGGATGGAGAAAGAGGATCCTCCCAATCTGGTGGAGTTGCAATGGGGAATAACGAGGATAAGCGCTGCACCGGATCTTAGGTACATGACCATCTCACATGCATTGGTATTAAGTATGTTCTCAAGTTTTTTCTGTCGGAGCCAACTCAACAGCAGAGTTGTTCCTTTTTCTGTGACATATTTTTCCAGAGGCAATTCTTCCTCATTCGGAAACAGGTGTTCAAATATCGTTTTTAGGAAGAGTGTACTTTGTGCCTGAATCTATCATCATTTCCCCATTTTTCCACTTGATATTCACATTGTCTCTTGGTCCATCTCTGTCTTCATCTTCACCTACTAAAAATGCATCCTTTTAATTTTCGTACATGCAGTCAATAAGACTGATTGTCTGGGATTTATAACACTTGGTTAAATACCCATTCCTTTTGCATCCAGCAGACTTCGCTTCTAGAGCAGGGCAAGAAGGACTATTTGCAAAATGACCAACGGAGGCGCATCTTAGGCATCTTTTCTAGGTGGCTAGATTTCCTCACAAACCAGTTTGTTTGGGGCCTGGTGGTTGACTATTGGTTGTTTTTCCTTTTGATAAACTACTGACTATTGCAGAGAGGGTTTCAGTATTTGTTGCTCCTTTATCTTCTTCCGTTTTTCCCACAGCTGTTCTCTGATCTTGCTGTCTCTACATTTGAGCATAAACTGATCTTTGAGTCTCTCCTCTGTTGTCCACAGTTGCAGGTTCTTGCAAGGCCTCTGAGAGAAGTCATGATTTGTTCAACAGTTTCCTCTGTGTTCTCTTCCCAAATGTATATCTCTCTAGGATGACACTTAATTTGGTCTCATAGTGCCTGTCCATTTTTGCTATGCATTTTTCATACTCATTCAAGTTATCTGATTTTTCAGGGGAGATATCAGGGCGGCCATTCAATTTGTCTTGATCCTTCAGACCTAAGCAATGTATTAGGAATGATGTATTTCTCTCTATTCTGTAATTTGTGACGCAGACTGCAGCAACATAATGTTCGAATTATTTTTTCCAAGGCACCTGTGGTTGCCCCGGAGAAGAAACACATTTTATTGGAGGCAATCTATTTTGAAGCATGATGGCTGTTGAATCAAAGCCAATGCTCGTGTCTCCAGAGCGTTCTATGCCGGCAGTGGCTTGTGTCTTCAAATATTGATTAGTGACTTAATTTATTTGCAGCCCTTTTTTTTAAATGTATTTTTAAGTTAATTTTTTATGTGGATTCCTTTTTTTGTATTCAGACTGCGATACACCAGCGTTCTATGTTTACGGCTGTTGCCAGAGACTACCCTTCACACGGCCTGATTGTGAGTCCTATGTCGCTAAATCTCTCAGCTGCCAGGCAAGCGCAAGCGTCCTTTGTTTATGCCTGTTACCGGGCAACGATTTACCCACGTGCCGATACGCAGGACGCGTGAGTCATGCATCACTATTTTATGGTACCAGGAATGTCCCAGCCATGATGGGCACGCCGGAGGGTCCTTTCTTCTCGACGCCCTCAATGGCTTTTGGTTGTTGACCGCTTGCAGCCCAGTCCTGCTGCTTGCGTGCTGCTCACCTATGGTACTTGTCAATGGTCCTAAATCATCCAAAGTTTTTCATCTGGTGTGCAGGATTTGTCGGAGAACTAGGGTGCGGTGCCCGCGGATCGGCTCAGCAAGGACTCTTGAGACTCTTGAGCCTCTAACAAGGGGATGGAGACGGCGGTGCGCCTCCTCACCACAATTGAAGTATACACATATGGAGAGGGGTATCTTTAGTTAGTATTTATTTATGATTGAATGCACTCTTTTAATGAAAGCTGCCGTTCACTCCCACCCTTCACAACTTCTTGCTGGCCCTTCACATTTTGCAGTCTTTCACCCTTCCACATTCGTTCCACATTCCACAAACTACTAGCATATTACTTAGACCATCTTTAGTGATCTATCTATTGGTGACCTTGCGGGTTTATGAAATCCTCTAGATTTTCTGGATCGCTGTTTGACCCACTTTCCCCTAAATACTTTAAATCTGTAGTCCCTTTACGTCTGAAAGATGTTTTATATGTCTTCCCTGGGGGGGCGCTGTTGAGCAGCCGTCAAGATGGCTGCCTAGCTCTTGAGCTCCGTGCACAGCCGCTCTTCATCCGAGGACATCTGCGGGCGAATGCAGCTCCGCGCCTACCCGACCGACCCACTGGCATCCTTGTTACTGTGGCTACGTGTTGCTGCGATCCTGGCTCGGTTCAGACCTTGGGAGCTGGAGATCCACTTTGCGGGACCCTCGAGGCCGCCGCGGTGCTCGGCGCCTCATTGAGGACTTTCCTTCCCGGCTCCCGCCACCACACTAAGGCCTCCCCTGCCACATCCCTCCACTGGCCCGCCTGCTGAGACGCCCTGCGGTCCGCGTTAGAGGCGCCGCGGATTGGGTCGCGCCCCTCGCTGGACCGGCGCCCGCTGCTTGGGCCGTGCCTCGCGCCGGTCGTCCTGGACTTTTTCCCCGCTCTGGGGCCGGGGCCCTCGGGCCTTGACGAGCCCAGTCTGCCCGGCCGGAGTGCCCGGTGCTGGGGGACCCTGGACCACCCCTCCTCTGCGCGGCTCAACACTTGAGCGGTGCGCCCCTCCTGGAGGTGCCGCGCCCGCCGCCGGGCTTGGCTGCGGCACTCGATTGGGGCCCCGCTGATCTTCATCCGCGGCCTGGTTGCGGCCTACGACCTCTCGCTCTACGCAGCTGCCGGCGGCACCCGAGGACCTGAGGAGCTGCACCTACTCCCTGACAGGACACTTGCGGGCTACATACCAGGTGAGGAGCTGCTGGGGCTGCTGCGCGCCAGAGCCACATTGCCCCCGTATCCACTACAGGCCATCCTCGATCTGGGCCTCTCTCCCGCGCGGCCCCGGCCGGCTCCTGCACCACCTTGGTTGGTCTCTGGGCCCATATCCTGCGGCGAGGCGAGGTCTCTGTGGTGCTCACCCTGGATCTGTTCTGGACACCACCCTCACCCTCTAAGGCGGTTGGATCGCTCTCTCCCTGCTGCTACTCTATACTTCCCTGATGCTACAGCTCCTGCCGCCTCTGTCAGGATTTGTTTGAATCGGCGGGCTGGACCACTGTCATTTGCCTTGAACCTCTCCTGCATCTCCTCACTCGAGTCTTTACTCTGGCCACTCAGGGCCCCCTGCCACAGTATTGACGATGTCTAACAGATCGAGGAATAACAATAAAACTGGGGCCATGGACAAATTCTCTAAAGACGCCCCGAGGCCCGACTCGGCCCACGTACCAAGCGATCCGACTGACGACCCGCCATGCGCCGAGGCACCCACCACTGACCTCACAGCGATAATGGAATCCATGGCTAGAAACTTTGCAGCTTTCCATGAAAAGCTTGATGACATTAATGCCAATGTAGCTTCACTCAGAGCCAAACTGGATCAGCAGGGGGTTCGAATCACAGAGACCGAAAGCAGGATTGGTACCAATGAAGATAATATATCTACACTCCAGGGCACTGTGTCCACATTGGTTTCGGATATGAAGGCGGTTAAAGCCAAATGTGATGACCTCGAATCTAGGTCGCGCAGAAACAATGTACGCATCGTTGGGGTCCCTGAAAATGCGCTTAAGGGTCGACTGGAATTGGCGGTCGAGGATCTCTCGAAGGAACTACTGGGTAACCCGGACATGTCTCCCTTCTTTACCATCGAGAGGGCCCATAGGGCGCTGTCACCCCGGCCTAAACCCGGTGACTTTCCGAGACCCATCATTGCCAAGGTTCTGAGCTTCAAGGACCGCAACCTAATTCTACGTCTCGCACGGGAAAAAGGCGAGTTGCGATTGGACTCGCAGGTGATCAGGATTTTCCCCGACTTTTCCACCGGAGTTCAGCAGGAACGTCGCCAGTTCCTTGGAGTGAAGAAACTCCTCAGGGAAAGGAACATCCCCTACGCCATACTCTTCCCTGCACGCTTATAGTTTACGTTCAACGACAAACTATACTTTTTTACAGTGCCATCGGAGGGGGTCAAATTCATCGAGGCACATGTTCCTCTCCACCCGCTGGCCGATGATAATATGAATAATGAGTGAATTCTATGCTTGCTTTGTGATGCCTTGATACTATGCTTATATGTAGATCGAGTCCTGCCACTCTTTGTTCATATCCATGAGTAATCACACCTCCGCGTTCACTTGTATACAAGGCTTTCCTACGCGGGTTTAATTACTGCTCTCCGAGGAGCACCTGTTATCCCGTCCAAGTTATTCTCCCACACCTATCCTTGCAGCTCTCTGACAAACTCAGCTCCCTTGGTCTGGTTGCAACCGTTGCCCTCTATTCACGAGCACTGGGGCATGTTTCTTCTCATGGTTTCGCCTGGGCTGGGTTCCTGGACCCCTGTGATGTGTGTGTTGCTCCCTGCGCTCCATTGGGTGGGACTGGGGTATTCACGTTTTGTCCGCTAACAATGTTCGTTTTGGAACGGAACCAGCTGGTTCCTAGCGTGCTTCCGCACAGCAACGGCGCACCCCACTGCGATTGCACTGTTCTTGGATATGCTCTTTTTGTGGGTCAGCCCCGGTTGGGCTTTTGGGCAGTCTGGGCCATGTTGGGGCCGGCCCGGCTCTGCACAGTTGGGGGTGAGTGTTGTTCACACTACTGAAGTTGGGTCAGTGGTGAGGGTGGTGGGTGGGAATGGGGTATTTGGAAAAAACGGCATACTAGGGCTCACAGCACGCACACTGGCAAAACATAAGCGCTCTCCCGACCTCAACCCCGGTAGTGCACACTGCTGCTATACCTGAGATGTTCACTGATGCGGGTGTGCCGGGATTAGAGATCCGCCACTGACATGTCTACCGTTATAATGTCCTGGAACATTCGCGGATTGAGCAACCACACCAAGGCCCGCAAGATCATGGCCTTTGCTAATAGACATGGCTGTAAGATACTACTCCTACAAGAGACACACTCCAATGGCCACATTCCGGGCACCATGGCCCCGTCGTGGGGCCCCACTAGATTCTTTACTTCCTACTCCTCCCAATCCAGGGGAGTTCTCACAATGATCCATAAATCAATCAAATTCATTCTGCACAAAAGTTACGTATGTCCTGTGGGTCACTATGTTATACTACACTGCACGATGGTGAATAGAGAATACCTACTTGTTAACACTTACTGCCCCAACGTTGACTCTCCTGAGTTCTTCGATGCGGTAACTGCTATACTGTTGGGCTACGTGGGAGTCCAGATTGTATGGGGGGGGACCTAAACCTTATTCTTGACACTGTCCTGGATAGGACTGGCACGTCCTCTCGAGCCCTAACCAGTGCTGCACGCAGGTTGCGTGGCCATATGCAGATGCTCAATGTTTGCGACGCCTGGAGGACAGTACCCCCTTGCGCCGGGAGTATACTTATTACTCATCTGTCCACGACAGCTCATCTCGTATAGACCTGTTCTTAGTGTCCAGTGAAACCATGGGAGGGGTGGAGGGGTCCTGGATTCTCCCCCGCACTCTGTCTGACCACGCCCCAATCACACTTTCCATGAGGCTGGGTATACCCACTCTGACACTGAGCACTTGGCGCTTCAAATCTGAGGCCCTCAGGGACATTGTTTTTAGGGCTGATATCCTCGCAGACATTATATCCTTCTTTGACCACAACTCTCTCCAAGACACCTCAGCCGCGGTTAGGTGGGAGGCCTTTAAGGTATACATCAGGGGGATGTCCATCTCGCGGGAGGCCGGGGTACTGAAAACCATCCGAGCCAGCCTCGGTCGCTCTGAAGCTAAATTAAAACAGCTGGAGCAGCAATGCTCCACTGGCGCCGATCCCGCCTTACTTCTCAAAATCAGCGAGGAATTGCAGGCGTACAATGCGTTCGCTAACAACGAAGTCCAGTACTTCAGCCGCCCACAGGCTGGCAGGAAATATGGCGAGGGTGACAGACCGGGGAGGACTCTGGCGGGCGTGGTGAGGGGGGAACTTGGCCGGGCTCAGATCACCTCCATCAAAGACGCATCTGGCAATGTACAGTGGGCTGACCAACAGATTTTGGAGGTATTTACTGAGTTCTACAGGTCCCTCTACTCCCAGCCTCCCGAACACTCCGAACGACACATGCACGAGCTGCTTGCTCAGATCCCCACCACCGAAATATCCCCTGCTGCCCGTGACCAACTGGACTCCCCGGTAACGCTGGATGAGATAGTGGCCGCCATCTCTAACCTGCCCAAAGGCAAGGCGCCGGGACCTGATGGCCTCACGGCTGAGTTTTATCAAGAACACGTGGCCATACTGGCTCCCAAGTTACTCGAGGTCTGGGTCGAAGCGCTCCACTCCTCTATTCTCCCCCCATCCATGCGTGAGGCTGTCATCACGGTACTACTTAAGCCTGGCAAACCAGACGACGAGTGTGGGTCTTACAGGCCCCTTTCCCTCATGAACCTAGATACGAAAATCATTGCTAAGACCATAGCTAACCCCTTTCTCCCCATTATGCCATATCTGGTCCATGAGGACCAAGCGGGCTTCGTCCCCGGCAGGTCCACCTCTCATAATATAAGGAGACTGTTATGTCCCGTATAAATCAAGACGCCCAGGCCGTGGCGGTCACTCTGGATGCTCAGAAGGCCTTTGACATGGTCTCTTGGAACTACAGGTGGCTGGTGCTGGAGACGATGGGAGTTGGCCCAAACATGATCAGGTTCATTAAACTACTATACATCTCCCCTGTGGCCCGGGTCAGGGCTAATTCCTTGACATCCGACCCTTTCACGCTCTTCAGGGGTACCCGACAGGGCTGCCCCTTCTCCCCGATCCTCTTCGCCCTCGCAATTGAGCGAATGGCGGATTATGTCCGTGCTCGTCATGCTCGCAAGGGGATACGTTTGAAGGATGACCCCGAAATAATATCTCTATATGCAGATGACGTGCTTTTATACATTAGAGAGCCCACGACCCACATCGACCCCATACTGAGGGACGTTACCCGTTACCCGTTACCCGCATCGGCACCTACTCTGGCTTCACGATCAATTATTCAAAGTCAGATATCTTCCCGCTCACTAAATCTACCCAGCAACCCACCACTGAGTACACCCTTCGCTGGTCCCCGGACGGTGTCAGATACCTGGGGGTGCAGATATCCTTGACTAAATCCACTCTGCTAGCCGACAATTACTTCACCGCGGCGCAAACCGCAGAGGCCAAGATGTCAAGATGGCGATCGCTCCCACTATCCATGGCTAGCCGTCTCTCCCTAATTAAAATGATCCTGCTCCCCAAGCTTCTTTACACTTTTAGCAACGTTCCCGTGTGGCCGGGGAAGGCCTACTTCACTAAACTGCATATACTATGCGCTCAGTTCCTATGGCACTCCGGTGCAGTGCGTAAGAAGTGGACTGACATGGCGCTCCCCTATAAACAAGGGGGGCTCACTGCACCGAATCTGCTACTCTACTGGACTGCGGCCCAGGCTCAACATGCCACCCACTGGTACCCGGGCTCCCCAACGCGTCCACATGTCAAGTTAGAGCGACTAGCGACCGCCGGCACCAACGTGATGTCCCTTATACTACATCGCCGTTACACACCTGACTCTCCCATTGAATCTGTCGCCACGACCATTCACGCATGGGAACGCTTGCTAGGCCCGTCGAACAGGTCCCCCCCTACTACAAATGGCTCCCGGTGTGGCGCCTGCCTGACTTGGAACCCACGCACGATAACGCCTTGGCCCAACACTGGGGAACGCTGGGGTATCAAGCACTGTCCGATTTCTACCCAGAAGGCAAGTTCATTAACCCCCAAACATGGAAGCAAGGCCACACCAGATCCGCCTTGGAGACCCTCCAATATTATAGGCTACGGGCAGCGTTCCGTACTGCATGGCCCTCATTTCCTGATGAACCCCCGGATAACCCGGCGATCGCATACATTGCCAACTCAGGCGGCGCCCGCGGTGTCGTCTCTTCACTATATAGGATCCTTCAGGAGTCTGTCACAATCCCGGCGCTCGGGGCGCGCAACGGTTGGGCGAATGAGTTGGGCCTGGAGTTGCCTGATGGCGACTGGGGCGCAATGTGCTTATATGTCTTCCCTGGAGACTGGTATGTTACCAAGCCTTTGAGAAAAGGCCATGATTAGCTCTACTGAAAAAAGTGGACTTGGGTCCTCTGATATTGGGCAATTTGAGACCCATCTCGAAACTTCCAGCCCTGGCCAATCAGTTTAAGTGTGTAGCCCTAACCCAGATTCAAATCTTCCTAGAGAGTAACATCCTTCTTGAAAGATCTCAGCTGGAATTTCACCCTGGCGGTAGAAATTAACCGGGAGCAACATGTTTGACTGACTGTGGGAGGTTTTAGATGGCTTTAGGTGCGGTGCCCTGATCCTCCTGTATCTGTTACGTCACCAGTCTTCGACACAGTAGACTACATGCACATGCTTCTGCTTTGACATGTGTCAACTGGGTGTCAGAGGGACTGTCCTTCCCTTGATCAACTATGTTCTAGCAGATAGAGCATAGATCCTTACAATTCTACCTTTCACATCTACTTTCAGACTGCTAACTTGTGGTGCTCCCCCAAGGTCAGTATTTTCTCTGCTTTTTTGTTAGTTTACAACCAACCCCAGGCTGAAATATTAGCTTGAGGAGCTTCTGCTTACTAAATTATGCTGATGAGAAGCACATTTTTGTTAAGCTGTTGAATGAGACCTTACTTCATCCAAAGTGACAGTTTTTTAACCACATCTTAAGGGATAATTGTTTGACCATAATTAATGCATTGGTCTTTATTAACTAGTTCCTGGAAATAGAGAGATATAATAGCTATCAAACAGTGCCAAACCCCTCAATTTAGACCCTCCCTAGATCCTCTCTACCAAAACACAACCTGGGCATTTTTACGGATAGTGCATTGGCACAGGTTTGGCCATGTAGTTCCAGTCCTGGCTGCGTCACTTGGCTCCAGATATCTATGCTACTTTTAAATCCCAAGTGGTCTGGTCCACAAAGTCTGCTCCAATGTCAAACCCACAATATTGACAAAGACAAATACTCTCCATCTACATTTAATCAGATCCTTATGAGCGCGAGGTTGTTGCACTTGGTTATCCCTCGTATAAAAGGTAAGTGGGGGGCAGTGCACGATGATTCTATGTGCTGGCTACAAAGAAAATGGTACATGCTTCCCATACCCTAGTGTATATAACACGACAGCGTCCCAGGACTCTTGACACTGTGCAGTTATACAAACCGTAAAATTAAGATGGTGATGTCTGGAAGGTTTTGCAAATGGTGTTTCCCATTTTGTAATGGCTTGGCAGACGAAGAATGATGGTCTGGAGGGTTGCCCAGAGCAATGCCAGAGGCTAGGATTAATTCCATACCTTCCAGCCATCAACTCTTTTGTTTTGTGTAAGTCACCACGTGCCTGCTGGGCCTAGAGACCCAAGCTACTCCTGACTGATGAGGTCCAACAAGGACAAAACATGTTTGAAGATGGTTGTGGTCTCGTGCAGAAAGGATGTGACCAAGCAGTTCCGGGCTGGACTGCCCCTTTTAGGGTGGGACCAAGCCTGATATGCATATGGTCTTTATCCTTTTGCAATGGCTTGGCAGACGAAGAACAATGGTCTAGAGGGTTTCCCAGAGCAATGCAGGAGGTTAGGATTAATTCCAAACCTTCCAACCATCACCTCTTTTGTTTTGTGTTATACAAACAGCGCCAAGATACCACACGCATCAAAAGAATGAACTCCGTAAAACATCAAATACTAATACAAATATAACCATCTGAAGAGTTCGAAGTGCCTTTCCATATAATCCGTGAACACTAATGCTCAGTGAGTTGTAGTTCTTCAGGTCGCAGTTGAAGGTGACTCACTTAAGTCTTTTTTTTGTGTGGATTTCAAACTTTTCTAACTCATCACTATGTCATGATTTCCCAATCAAGTAGTGACTAGCTGCCACTGAAAGCAAAAGCAAACAAGGATTGACAAAGCCATTAGATCTGGCTTTTTTTTTTTAAAAAAAGAAAAGGTGTTCAGGTGGAAAGGGTGAGTTTGTTTGTGTGGATTGATGTGTTGAGCTTGATTTCTTTAGATCACTACTGCATGTCCTTGTGTAAATAGATGTGTTTGGCTTGATTGTGGGTGTATAGTGCTGTGCATGACAGGGCCATCATTTCTGGGGATTGGGCATACCACACAGGAATGAGATGTGGAGGGTGGTACTGGGGCATGCCACAGAGTTATTGTATGGGGGTGGTGCAAGTTGAATAAAGTTGGCGTTGGGGGAAAGGGCCAGGCTGCACATGGTTAGTGTGCATGGGTTGAGGGGCACGTGCCGCAGGTGTGAGGTCTCATGCAGAGCAGGGTGTTGTTGTGCAGGGCATGCTACTGCTGTATGCTGTTTCTAATGAAATTGGATATAAAAACCATAAAATGTACAATTGTTTCATCAGGGCAAAACACAAATGAATTCAATTGATGCCAGGCCACCAACTGTTCACAGGGTCATTTATAACATTTTCATGCTACCTGTGAACACATATATGCCATATCACCACTGTAAATACTTGCATAATGATTGCTTGGTACTCGCAACATATGTCTGATGCAAGTTTGGCAACAGTACACAGGACCATTTTACAACATTGCAACTGTAAAACATGTTCATGATGGCGCATACATATACCAACATGCCCCTGAACCCTTTTAATGCTGCAGGGTCTGTGGCATACCATGAGGAGTCGGAGTCGGACTAAGTAGTGCCATGGTTCAAGGATGATTATTCAAAATAAAAATAAAATGCTATGAGGGAAGTTCTCTGCCTAGCAAACTAAGTAAGGGTGCTCGTCCAAGTCCAAAAGAAAATAGCCTTAGTCCAAATCCTAATAACGGGTCCTGTGACATAGGAAAACTTAACAAAAAAAGGAGGAGGCCGGAGCAATGTCCTCTGACAGGCCCAACACTTGGTTCCCCTTTCCAAGAATAAGGCTTAAATGTTTGTCAACTTCTGTGTTTCTTTGCAAAAAGTTCATCAGTTTCTTGCAGTACAGCCCTCGGCCTCTCTGCAGGTTCTGTATGGCAAGTTTGTCTTTATACAGATTCTCAGGAAACGCAAGTATTCCTTAAAACTATTCCATCATTTCTCACTTGGTGATTGACAGTGTCCTTGTCTTGTTAAACACTGGACTGGAACCCTTCATATTATTTCCCCTCCCAGTTCTGTTCACTATGTTTCATAGTTCCAGGACTCCCCAAAGACCTATTGCCCTCTATCAGGCTTGTTTTAACAGGGCCTTGTTAGTACGCCTGCCCGTTTGCATTTTTTGGGCTCGCATAACCCTTGTGTCTTCTCCAGTCAATCACAGTTCACCCCTCTTGACGGCGTTACCTCTTCGGGAGTGTTTGCTTTCCTTCCGGTGCCCGGTTCAGCAGCTAACACACTCCTCATGTAGAGACCAGGGATGAAACTTTTCCACTACAGTCTGGTCTCAGTGTCATTTAACGGGCCAAAGGCCCACCGGTGCCTCCGTGTGGTCATGCCACCAAGTGAGACGCTGCTTCAGTGTCTGCCTGTCTCCTGACCTTTGCTTCTTGGTGGGTCAGGATGCCAGCCTTCCTACGTCTGGCTAGTGGTTCACTTGCTCTCTACGTCACAGCTGGCTGTGCGGTTTAGCGTGGCTCTACTCCTTCAGGACTTCTTCCTGTCATAGGCTTGCCTCTGCCTAGGATTCTTGCTCCCTGATTCAGAGTTCCTTGTGGTTTTATGTGCATCATCAGAAACAAAAGGAGTGTGTCTTTCCTCTTTGACTGTGGACCTCAGGCGAGATCCAGCATTACCTGAAGGCAAAGAGATTGAAGAAATGTCACTTTTTGGTGTATTCAAAGCAGTAGTGACAACAGTCTTTCCAATTCCATGTAGGCAGACAGTGTACTCCGGATTGGAAGTTCCGTACCTGAGTGGGAAGTTCCGTACCAGAGTGGGAATCCTTGTCCGCAAGAGGGGAGTGTCATGGGTATCAGGCAGGGAGTTGGGGCATGCTTGGTGGAGGCTTGGCAGGGTTGGCATATGCACACAAAGAACCCATAACAAATCCCTCCTTTCATTCCTTCCTAGTGTTCGTAGTACCTTCCTGGTTACCATTTCCTGTTACCAAACAAGAAGTGCATGATAACCCATGAGCTCTCTAGTGTTTGGGTGTGGCTGGCTATATAAGCCAAACCCAAGATTCTTCCAATGCTTCGTGTTGCTTACTGTGAGCTATATCAGCAACACACTTGCCGTGCTCTGGATCAGCCAGCATCTTCTTACCTGCTCCGGATCATCCTGCTTCTGCTTACCTGCTCTGGATCATCCTGCTTACCTGCTCCGGATCATCCTACTGTTGCTTACCCGCTCTGGATCATTCAGCTTCAGCTTACCTGGTTCTTACTCCATGCCGCAACTATCTCCATTTAAGAGGGGACTTCTACACCGGCACATGTAAGAACAAAGAAGGACAGCGTTAACACGCGCACATCAGTAACGCTGCGCATACTCCCCGGCATTGTGGGAATCTTCCCACAACGCTGGAATACAAGCTAGTTGCACGAGCACACAAACCCCTGTAAGAAAGAAGAGACATTATTCGTTGCGCTCGCTCCAATAACGCAGACACTTATTTCACTGCGCTCTCTCTCTCTATGCGGTGAATACTTACCAAAAGCCTCCGTGCGAACTTACCTAACCACCAAGTCTCCAGTAGCGCTGAAACCGGACTCAAGGCGCTAATACCACATAATTTCTCCTGCAAGGGAAAGGGAGAGACATTACCAGGCGTGCTCGAATTGAAGGCGCTGCGCAAACCTACCAGCAGCTAGCTTCTACATGCAGCGCTACTCACCCACATAAATACCGGCAAACAAAGACAATACAGACAATTTTGGACACTTAACATTCTCTTTGCAGCGTTCACTTGTGGGAAGAACTTTCTAGCCAGTGAAGAAACTGGCGCCTTGAACTCTCTGCCTCGCTGTGAAGGCATAAAACAGCGTTTGGCATCTGAACTCAGCCTACAGACATTGGCACCAATCACATGAGTGAATCGCGCCCCTGCAAATGCAGGATCGAGTGCACACCCTTCTAAAGATCAAGGTATTCCTCCGGGTGAAACAGGGGAAGTGAGGACACAGGGTCAAGGGAGCTTCGTCCATCGCTCCTGCAGAGACACAGGTGAGTGTGACAGGGAGTCACTCCAAGTGAGGTCCCACTTGCTTAGACCCCTATGGAGGGTCTTGCTGAGCGGGGTCATCTCCATAGCCTCAAAATGGGTGGCTCCCCTATGGGGAGAAGGGACAGTTAGTCCAGATTCGTTACAGTACCCACACATATGCCAATATTGCCACAGTAAATACTTACATGATGGTTGATACATATGAGCAATTGCCAACATTTTCATGAATCCTGTGTACATAATATATGCCTGTATGGACCTGTAAAATCCTTTGAGATGCTGCCTGTTACCAAAAATATGCCATTATTGTCACTGTAAATACTAGCATGGTGGCTGGTTGGTACACACACTCTATGCCACAAATATTCATTGATAGCATGCTGTCATTGTGGATCCCTTTTCCCCCACTTAACAGATCCACACTCCCCACTGGCAAGCATAAACATTCATTCAGTCAGGCACACTAAGTCAACCTCTCTTGCACGTACATTCAGGACACGCAAGCATTCATACGCAATTCTTTAAAATCTTCCTTTCCAGGAGGTACAGTGATCTTATTACTTCTCATTATTGCTCCAGGAGGCTGGTGGTAGACAGGAACATGTGTGGGGTCTGGTCTGGGGATCATGACTTGGATGCTGAAGAATGCTGGCACTGCAAATGCCTGTGTCCTGCATGTCTGTCTCCTTCCTCATGCTCACCACCTACTCTAGTCAGTATTGCATGATGCATGCATTCAACATTTGCAATGTGCATCTGTCAATGGCACTGCGGCAATTGGACGAGGGTCCCAATGAGGAACCTACATGAAACTCCTAAAAATAATGCATGCTGCTCTGGGCACAGTAATAGACAAAATAATGGCATGCAGAATTTGGTCAGCGAGTAATAACCATTAAAGATTAGACCTTAGTGTATATGTAGTTTGATATCACCAATGGAGGCAGTCATCATCAATAATAATAAAACAGCCAGAATTTAATGCAGAACCAGAAGTAAGATCACATCTTGAAACTGAAGGCAAGGTCATGTAAACGTTTAGGAAGGTATAAGCAGTGTTCAAAAGAGGGAAAGTAGGAAAACAAATATATATGTTTTCGGCGATTGGGGGAGAGATAGGTGAGAAGAAGAACATACAAAAAGCAAGAGGGGGGAGAAAACAAACACAAAAACAAAAATCCCCTCAAACAGAAATTCCCAATGGAATCAATCATGTACGGCTTAAAATCAGCAAAAGCCTGTGAACCAGGCTTGCTGACCTAGCCCTTCAATACGAGGAGGCAATACTTTCAGATGATGGGGAGGCAGAAGATACTCAAACATCAATAATCAGACTAACTCAGGAGGTTGGCAAAGATTAACTGGTTTAATGTCAATTATCTAAAACAGGGATCATTAATAGACGTCTCACAGCATGATCTCGAAACATTTCATAAAAATTATATAGTAAAAACTCATCATTGCTGATGTCAACCTGCGTTGCAAACTACAAAAACCTATTGGAAAAAGTGATTGGGTCTAAGGGAACATCTAGGTATACGTTCCATACTTGTCTAAGAGAGTGATCGAGTCTTTAACGTCAGGTGGGGCAACTAAGCCCACCCCCCAAACAGGCCACTATGAACGTCATCAAATACACAGCATCCCATCGATTACACAAACTATAGGGCTATTTACTATGAAGTCCTCTATAATTGGTTGGCACCCTTACATTCATCCTTACTTTTCCACCTAAGCCAGTAGCACGCAGGCTGGTCTCCAGGTGCTGGTGGGATGGTAATTGACATACAACTCTGTGGTCTGCACGTCAATTAAGGCTTTGTACTTGGCCATGGAAATGTTCTTTTCTCTGTAGAATACAAGGGAATATGGGTATGCGCTATCTCCTTGCATAGGTGTGGTTTGCCATAATTGTCCAGTTCCACCCCTCCACGTGACTGAAGACCATGATTTTGAGCTCTGCTGTATTTAAAATAGTATTATTTAATGAACCACTGCCGTCTTCCTTGTTTTAGTGCACATCTTCTGAACAGGAGTTTGTTCTTTCACACGGTTGTATCTAATGTCTGATCATTCCAGCCCAAAGCGGCCTTGGCTTATTGGGGCTGGTCCTGCCTCGCCCGTTTTAGATTCACTCCTGTAATTCAATTGCTTTTTAACTGTGACAAACTGGAAAAGCCTTCCGTTTTCTGGACAAGCTCTGCTAGAATGCGCAGTAGAATTGTCCACAGTGCACTCATTCCTATATATATATATATATATATATATGTTGGCGCATGCCTCAATCTATTCACTACATAGCTAGCCTTAAGAATATTTTGTCTGCTTGCGTTTCTTTGCATCTATACACGTGTAAAATAACTTGATATCTTCATCTTTTCTGTAGCATAAACATCCTCATCTCGATCCCAAAATGTTACTTATCTTTGATACTTTCTCTGACGCCTATAGAATATCTATGTTCTCTTGTCTCTACATCTCTTCTAGGTGAGTCAGTCTTGCTTCATGTGATGTCATCAATCTGCTCTTTTGCTAATTTTTCACACTTCTTCTGGTATTTCATTCAAATGGCCATCATACTGTCGTGTATTCAGGTATGGTCTTCTTAATGGGAACCTTGCTTCCAGGATTCTCCTTGGTAATGGTACTTTTACTGGTACTGCACATATTTCACATTTTGGTTCCCAACATATAGGCAACATGGGAGCGATGCTTGAGGTGGGGGTACTTGGCTCTTTCTCTACGCTCCCCCATCTGGGAGATTCATCGACCATTCTCCCATCATCCTTCACATGTCCACATCCTTTTCTGAAGAAATGTTTTTTCGGGACCCATATCTTTATTACTCCTTTCAGGCATCCAGCTGATTTCACATGCTCATCTTTGTTCCAGGTCATAAGCATGGACTGCAATAGATCCATTTGCCCACATACTTCTTGTGGTTCTTTGGGTATAGGAATGTTGTTCCCTCAGGTGCATGAATGCTGGCTTTCACGTACTCTCTGATTTCTTCATCTGTTAGCTCTTTGGTTTTCCATCCTGATTCAACATCAATCATGAGCTTCATCCCTATGGATTCCTTTGCAGTCTTCTTGCATTGTGAGATAGCCAATCTAATTACAAAAATCCAAGCATTAGCATCACTATCCAAGGAACTTGAACATTTCTGCCATCCATTGTGCAACCCACGAAAAGAGTGATTCAAACCAACTGTCATCATCAATATCTTCCACTTTGTCAACCCTTTGGAGGTGTAGCTTTGTCAGCATCTCTATGGCCTCTCTCAAATTGCCATTCTCGTCATCATGAGAAGGTATAAATGTGCAAATTAATTCTCCAATTTTGGCACAAACACCTCCATCCATAGATGTGATCATGTCTAGGATGAATCTATTCTGAAGAGTCATCAGTCGTATGGCTCTCAGCTCTTCCTTGATAGCATTGAATCCCTTTATCGTAGTGTTGATCGTCTGCAACAACTCCCATCTGGTTATCTGTAACCATTTAGTATTTTCTGCTGTCTGGATCCTTGACATAAAGATTATCGTGAATATTGATGAAGTCTGGCTGAACAATCTGTGCTCATATGGAATAGAATCAAAAGCCTCTATTGACTTGTCTGAGAACTAGTTCTCACTCTTTATTCAATTTATCAGCTCTACAGGTCTCTTCTTTCTCAGGTGAGCATCTGCTTTTGGAAAGCTACCAATTTTCAAATCACTTTTAGGAATCAGCAACACTGGAACATGAACGTTTACTGTGGAACATCGTCTTCCCCAATCTTTGAGTAGCTTAATATATGCTCTGGATCCACAAGCCCAGTAGTGATCCATGATCACTGCTGTCCCAATGTTCATTCCTGGTACATCAAAGATTCAACCACAATTCTGATTCTCTCCAACTTTTCTTGTGCCATTGTTTCTGAAACACAGCTTTGCACTTTCCAAAGGCACTATCTGCAAAGGTCCTCCTGTGTCTTCTACTCATGTCAGTAGTTTAGCAAGTTTCGGCCATAAAGGTTTGCATTCATTCTGTACTATGTCAATGGTTGGCTGATAGAAACCAATCACTACCGGTGTCTGGTCAAAGGATCGAATACAAAGGGCGAATTGTCAAAAGATCGACACCAAAGGATCGAAAACCAAATGATCGCATTTTTTTTAAAATTATATATTTTTTGGGGGTTTTCGTTTAGTGAAAAAAAGTGTTTTTTTACCACAAAAACATGGGTTGGGGGGGACCCACCCAAAAAATAATAATAAAAAAAAAAAAATACAAAAAAAAAAAATTCAATCCTTTGGATTTCGGTCCTTTGGTGTCGATCCTTTGACCATTCGACCCTTTGGTTATCGATCCTTTGACCTACAACCATCACTACCCACGCTGTGCAGATGACCACACCTTCTTCCCATCCATCTGGTGAAAGCACTGATCCCCAAATCTGCATCTGCCCTCTATTCTTCCATCTTCGAATGTCCTCTGCAGATTTTCCTGGACTCTCAAGTCTTCTGTTTACTTCCCATCTTATTCCAGGTCCTTTTACTCCAGGCTGTTCGTATCTGATCATGTGATTTTTGGTATGTTGTCTTAGCCTTGTCTTTGTGTCTTGGACAAAAACCTTTTCCTCTGGATCCGTTCATTCAGTTGCCCATTTGAGATAGGCTGTTCGGCCCATGAACTGACCTCTTGTCCGGAAGAGCGCAATTTGTGATAGACAATGTGCTGTCTGGACATCTATTTCAATAGCTATGAAAATCTTAGACTTCCCGATACTATAAGGCAGGAGTGCACATACAAACCATTGCTCCTTTGAGGTCTTCCTTTCCACTTCTTTCATATTCTGATACCATATGCTATTTCCCAAATGTGCATACTATCCAGGTAATCATTCAGCTCATGATCATCCTCCCTAGTAGTTCTTTTAGGTCTCCTCCTTTTTTCATGAGCTTCTATAATCATTTCATGAAGTATGTCAACATAATTCCTTCTCACTGTGGGAATCATAGGAACATTTGTCAGTGAACCTGGTGTCTTTACATGTGCTACTTGTGTAGGAGAAAGCTCCCAAAGCCTCATCCGATTAACATAATATGAAGGTAACAGGGAGTCCTGTATAGCTTCCATATGTGACCTCCCCCAAAAGGAAGCCTAGATTTATCTATCACAGGACTAGGTGCCTTTAAATGTACCTCTGAAGTAGGGACAATTACATAAGGTCTTGGCGTCTTATAATTGCCACACCTGTACCCTCCTGCATAGGAGGATACACAGGGATCCTTGCTTTATTTGGACCCACATAGTAGACAGTACATACTGCAAGTGAGAGAAGGATCACAATGAATAAGATGCATGTATGAATGGTATACAAATAGGCCCACTTGATGCAACAATAGCTCCTTGCTCGTTGTGGTGGCCTCTCGTTGTTAGCCATGTTGTTGTTGCTGTCGATGTTGCCCAGTCTCAATCTTTTTTAAGTAAGGAAAAAACAAACTTTATTCAGGCAACATCATGAAATACTCTGGCAACATCTGGATCTGCTCCACAAGCTCTTCAAGCAGCTGGCTGATTGCAGGACGAGTAACAGGATTCCTGATGTTCACAAAGGAGTCCTTTCGCCATACAAAATAAGGGTGCATCTCCAGTAAGTAATAAAAGACTAAGCACAGTAAGTTCTGGATTTCTTCCCTCGAAAGCCACATTCAGGATTGTTCTTTATATTCTCTCTGAAAACAGATGTACTTGCTCGATAATGTCACGTAGCAATTGATTAAGCGCCACCAGATTTCTCGGATCTCTCAGGAAAGTACGATCGTCAGTTTGCCTTCCAAAAAGATGCACCCATTCTTCAATCGGGAAATACAAGACCAACTAGTCTATTAGCATTGTCCTCAGATAGGGGAATTTGTGTTGTCCAAACTGTAATCAGGAAGCTGAAGAATTTGCCCTATAATAGCCACAAGCAATCTCCTTATAACTGGACCATTTTTAGGATCTTGAAGGAACAGATGAACATTAGTAGTTCTCCCCACAAGCGCAGGGTATGCACGAAGAATGAAGAGAATAACAATAAGAATGATCCGGTGGACGTGGCCATCAGGTACTACCATGGGTGCCTCCAAAGAGAAACTCAGCGAGAAAGTAATCGGGGAACTTTTCCCTCTTCCAGTCGTTGAAAAGAAATTCCAAATCTAGCATCTTTCCTTCTCGATCAAGACTAAATGTATCTTTATCTGTCTATTGGACAGTCTCTGCGTCCTTCTTCCTCGTCATCGATCTAGTCTACATGCGCTGAACTTCTTCTGCGTTGTTTGCTTCCGACTGGGGTGGGGTGAAGGGGACTCTCCGGTGTAGATCTTTACGTCTTCAATAAATATCCATGCGCGTCTTCCTTGGACCTTCACCTCTGATGGCGTTACGTCCTCTGCAACAAACGGACCATTAAATCGGGGCTCATGTCACTTCCTCATAAAGTTTCTTATTAGGATCTTATCTCCGGGGAAAAGTTTGGGAAAACATAATTTTTCAGCTTAGGTTGATTTATGATCTTCCATCTGCGTTCTCAGCCCCACAACCCTTCCGTTCGAGCTGATCTGAAATGACAGAGATACTTGTAGTCATACACGTTAAGTAGGCATGTAAGTCCTTTCCTAAGAATTCTGCTGTCATATGGGCATCAATTCTAGTTCTTGATGGAGGAGTGAGGGGTGTTCTCATTCGTCTCCCTGTCACTATTTCATGGGGCGTAAGATGATGGTCTGAGCCTGGCTGATTGCTCAACACATATAATGCAAGGGGCAGGCAATGTAAACATCCCTTTTTCCAAAGAAGCTTCAATTTAGCTATCCTTTCCTTAAGCAAGCCGTTGAGTCTCTCACAGATCCCATTCGCTTGCGGGTGATAAGCCAATGAGAACTTGAGCTTTATACTAAGCAACAACCTTATTTGTTCAAAGACTTTGTTAACAAAATGAGGGCCTATTATCTGATCTTAATACTTCACATATACCCCATCTAGGAAACACTTCTCGTACTAAATCATTTGCTGCGCAGGTGGAATCTGGATGTGTACAAGGACCAGTCTCAATCCACTTTGAAAAGGGACATACTATCATATATCTCTATCCATTATAGATCTGCAGCATATCGACATAGTCGATGTATACATGCTGAAAAGGACAATTAGGTCACAGGATGACTCCTCTAACTGTACGCAGCATGTGCCCAGCAGTAAACTTTTGACATACGATGCAGTTTACTACATAAAATGCAACATGTTCTAGCAGGTTCACTATGAACCAGTCCTCCGCAATAGCTGCTGCAAGGCTTTCTCTAGTGACATGCTCAAGGTAGTTCAGCTGTTCCAATGCAACCCTTAATAAGGCTACAGGCATCACTGGTTTACCAGTGCTTTCCTATCACCGCACTGCTTTGGAAGGAGTTAAAGAACACCCCCTCCAAGTACACAGATCGTTCTCATCCTGTGGTGCTTCCCCTTGAATTTCCATCAGTTGAGTTCTAGACAAACTGTTAAAACTGTCATTCACACTCATCATCGCCACCATTCTTTCATTCACCTCAGGCGTATCAAAATTCATCATAACTTCTGAACATGCAACTCGTTTTGCTTCCTCGTCTGCAGCTTGATTTCCGTGCGAGATAAAGATGGCTCTGTTAGTGTGAGCTGCGCACAACCGCAATGGCTACTGGGAGTTGTAGTGCTCTAATAAGTCTGTGCAATAAGGCGGCATGTTGCATTGGAATGCCGTCTGCTCGGAAGTAGCCCCACCTTTTCCAAAGTGCTGCCCTGCGTGCACTGTCAACATCACATAAGTGGATTCACTGTACACCATCACTCCCTGGCCTGCGTTTTTCTCGAGCGTGACAATCAGCGCCACTAGTTCTGCAGCCTATGCTGAAAAGTGAGACGGTAGTCGTGCACTTATCAATACTTCAAACTCCCCATTGGCCCTGTGCTTTACCACAGTGGCACCTGCATATCTTTGTCCATCATTCTGAACGATTCTGGAAGAACTGTCAATAAAGAGAATTTCCCCAGCTGCTAAGGCATTTTCTTTCACCCTTGGGATCTCATCATAGAATTCTTCATAATTTGAGCAATCATGTGCATGCTCTTCTTCTGTCAGTGGTTCTGCTACAAACATGGCAGGGATCACTATTCTACATCTGACTATTTTAATTGCTGGATTCGATAAGACAACCTCGTAGGCAGAAGCTCTTTGAAACGTCAAAATACCCTTAGGTTTTTCCAGAATGGCAAACAAAGCATGTTCAACAAATAACTTCATGGAACACCCCATTACTATGCTAACAGCTTTCTGAGTGGCGAACGCGGCGGCTGCCAAAGATTGTTTGCAAAGAAAGTGACCCCTCATTATTTGGTCCAGAATCCCACTGTAGTATGCTAGAGGTTTGTACCCCAACCTGGTTCTCTGCATGAGTACTGCTGTCATGACTGTGCCATTCCTGTACGAAAATAAGAAGAATTCCTCAGCATAATTGGGAATTCCTAAGACTGGTGCTGTGCAAATTACCTTTTTCAACTCATCAACCCATCCTCCATTTCCTCAGTCCAGACAATTTTTTCCTGAATTGCCTGTGCCTTTTTCAGAGCCTGTAACAGGGGCCTTATATATGAGATATAATTGAATACCCACGCTCTAACATAATTGCATAGTCCCATAAATCTTTGCTTGTGTGGCTTTGCTGTCTTCAAAATAGCCTCAGCCCTTTCAGAAGTAACTTTCTTTCCTTTAATGCGAAATTAGCTGTCCTATGTATAACACCTCTTATTGGCAATACTGCAATTTCTCCTTGTCCACATTATATCCTTTTCCTGCTGGAATAATTATTAGCTGAACTCAATCACATCTGCACTCTTCCTCTGAGGTGCTACAGGCTAATATGTCATCTACGTAATGCAGTACAACATTTCGCAAATCAATATTACTTAAATCTGTCTGCAGGACTCTATTGAAAATCGATGGAGACTCACAGTACCCCTGGGGTAATCTTGTGCTTTTTAACTTGGTTTGTCTGAACGTAAATTACATCAGATCTTGAAAATCCTTATGCAATGGGATTGAGAAAAATACATTTTTCAAGTCAATCACAATGAAATATCGTCCCTCTATAGGGAGGCTACATGAGAGTGTCGCTGGATTAGGAACTAGAGGAAACTCTGCTTCTAAAATTTGATTAATTGGGGACCCCTTTAGATTTCTTAATCTGATAAACTGCAGTATTACATGGTGATTCACTAAGATGCCTTGATCCATCATGGTGGATATCGTCTTAAAAATACCTTTGTCTGTCTCTTGAGACATGGGATACTGTCGTGCTCGAGGCAAAATTGCTCCTGGTTTCAGGTTAATATTAACTTCTCCAACCCCCTTCAATAGGCCTATGTCATAAGGGCCTGTTGTCCATAATGAAACCGGCACTTTTGCCATGTCTTCATCAAAAAATTCCGGACGCTTCCGTGCTAACATAATTTTCTGGGGAACCTCACGTCTTATTGGTCACACCCAATAAGTGTTACTTATTTCAAATACTACTTTGTCATCTGATGGGTGGTCCCTACAATACATAATGGTGGACTGTCAAAGTAGGAATATTACTACTGTAAAAGTTATTTAGAATGTCTCTATACAAACTAGATTTGATTGTGAAGATGCATGGTAGAATGGTGTGTTAGTGATATACACATAGGAGGAATGTCTACACAAAAATGCGCTATTTGCACAAAAAAACTTGTTCACAAAAAAAAAAATATATGTTGATTGGAAATGAATTGTTGTCTCATAATTGTTCAAAAATGTATTTTATGAAATTGTAACAGAATAAAATGATATATTTTTAATAAGAAAACACTCTCTGGTCCTCAGCATGCACTTTCTGAAACACATTTATTGAATTTTTCAGCACATAGGGCATCCTCTCTGTTTAGTATATGGTCCCTAAACATATCCTCGTAAGTGATGTCAGTCAATCTGTAACCCTCTCCAATGGCAATCACTGTGCTCCATCGTCTGCCTTCTTAATCAACTCCATCAAGCATAGCTAATTCTCCTTGCACTATAGCTGCTTGTAGCTCTAAGGGAAAGACTTGTCCCCCCTTCTCATCCATAGGTATCCTAGGCCTATATAAAAACTCATCAGGTATTCTCACAGTCTTACTGACTGAACCAGGCAGCCATGTTAACAAAATGCATACCTTGTAGTGAAAGAACTCTGGTTCTAACGGTACTCCTCGTATGGCCATTTGCCCTTCAAATGCCATGATAAATTCACTCATGTTTAAATAATGCAATCCTGGCATTGAACACACTATGCCTTCATCAGTAAACAAAATCGTCATGTTTAACTTTGTCATGAAATCTCCACCTAGTATATTAACTGGTGTCTGCTGCCTTGAATACAATAATGGTACAGACTGTTACGCTCACCTGGCTTCCACGGGGGCGTCGATCGGAACTGGGCCGCTGTTGTTTCCACCAGCGTGACGCGTAGCACCGAGATGACTGACTGGACTGGCCGCTCAGCCTAGTTTGTCTGGCTCGCAGGAATATCCTTCTGAAAAGGAGAAAGGGGATTAACCGCCCGTGCAATTGAGCGTTAACCCACCTTCCCCACCCCCCGTTGTCTTCCCACAGATCACTCTTGATATCTCCTCTTTAGTCTCACCTGATGGTTTGGAAGGATGAGCTCTCCATCCTGCATCGAACGCAGGGGCGTGTAGATGACCAGTTACTTCACTGGTGTGGAGGAATTGGCGAGTTCCAGAGCGGTATTGACTCTAAGAATCCAGGCAAGGCGCCGTGAGACGGTAGGTAGAAAGAGTTCAAAATGTCTGATCTTCACTCTGTCCGATTCCTTGCAGGTTGCCGGTTTGCCGTCACAAAGAGTTCCACGTGGCAACCGGTAAGATTTAGGTAAGTCTATTGTGGAGATAGGTTTTCCCCTATAGTCCTTTGTTTTCCCCTTAGGGGCCGGGGTACGGCGAAGATGCAGTGTAAGCTGCGCCGACCCGAGATGAGCTAATTACCCCCCTGTGGTAAATCAGGTAAGTCTTGGGGGAGTAGCTTGCCTTATTGTCCTTTTGTTTCCCCTTAGGGGCCGGGGTACGGCGAAGATGCTGTGTAAGCTGCGCCGACCCGAGATGAGCTAAGCACCCCCTGTGGTAATCAGGTAAGTCTTTGGGGGGTAGCTTGCTTACTTGTCCTTTTGTTTTCCCTTAGCTCACCTTGTTGTTCTTGTCTCCCTAGGTGTCGGCGAGCGGCCGGGAGATGCTGAAGATCACGATGGAATGCGGAGATGCAGCGAAGGCCGGTGAGTTCAGCACGGCGCAGCGAGATGCGAGGCGAGTCACGTGTGACTTCTTGCTTCCAGCTCGAGTGCGTGATGGATCAAGGATTCAGGTAAGGATTACTGTGATGCTCCTGTTCTAACCTCTTCTCCTTCTTTCTTCTTATTTCTAGGAGCTCCGGGCTTGAAGCAGGCGTGGCAGAAGACTGGAAGCTGCTGCAGGCACGGTGAGCGTTACGCTGCCGGATGCAGAATAACGCGAAGCGTGTGCTGCTGTTCGGGCGTGGTTTAAATAGCCTTGGAAGAAGTCCCAGGTAAGTATCCTTCCATAGCCCCACCCAAGTAAAAAGTAGTCCCTCAGGTAAAATAGTCCCTCCTAAGCCTCATTTGGCTTGAGGCCTTTAGCAGCATGGTCTGCACCAGGTAAGTATGCAGCATGGTCTGCATCAGGTAAGTATGCAGCATGGTCTGCATCAGGTGGGTTTTTCTACTATGAGCCTGGTGCCCATGGCACCAGGACTGACTCTATGTTTATGAGCCTGGCGCCAAAGGCGCCAGGACTGCACCCAAACAGCCCCTAGCTGGGGTCTTTGGGCGCGCTCAAAATGGCATGATGCCTGCTTTCGGGGTTGCTGGGCCTGATCTGGTTTCCCGGGGGCAGGCATCATGACAGCAGTCCACCTCAAGGCCCCTCCTAAAGTCATTCTTCCCCTTGGCTTTGGTTTGTTTGGAAATTCTCGGTGGAATTTCTTCACCAATTGCGGTGCATGCACGTGGTCACTAGGTTCCCAAGACCTTTCCTGTGGTCCGTAACCTTTCCAGTCGATTAGATAAAAGAGTTTTGATCTCACTCTTTTTGAGTCCAAGATGTTTTTAACCTCAAATTCGGGCTCTCCGTCTAAGAGGACGGGATCTGGTGGTTTGGTTAGTCTTGTTCCTGGTTGTACTGGCTTCAAAAGGGACACGTGAAAGACGGGATGAATCCGCATATGAGCAGGTAGGTCCAACTTGATAGCCACAGGGTTAATGATGGCCTTGATGGAGTAAGGTCCTAAATACCTAGGGTTAAACGTCCGTGTTCCCTTGAGTGGGATGTGCTTAGTGGCCAACCATACTTGGTCCCCTATCTGGTATTGCAGTGCTTCACTCCTGTGCAGATCCGCATCTTTCTTGTATTTTTCCTTAGCCTTTCGCAAATGTGCAGTTGCTTCTTTAAAGGCTTGTGTGATAACAGCGTGGATATGGTCCACCGCAGGCATCTCTAAGTGTTGGGGCGAATCAAGGTCCGAGGTTCGAGGATGGTGTCCATAGATGGTAAAAAAAGGACTTTGTCCAGTTCCCGAGTGTACGGAATTATTGTACGCATACTCAGCAATCCAAAGAATGTCTTTCCAAGTACCCTCAGACTGATGTAGCATACAATGCAAGTACTGCTCAAGAGTCTGGTTGGTCCTCTCTGTTTGACCGTCGGTCTGAGGGTGGTGACTGGTGGAAAGCCTAACATCTATCTGCGCCAGTTGGCAACATTTTCTCCAAAAATGCGAAATGAATTGACTACCCTGGTCCGAAATCAACACGGATGGAAAGCCGTGTAGGCGAACAATGTTTTCAAGGAACTCTTTGGCCAGGACTAAAGCTGAAGGTATCCCTTTTAAAGGAATAAAGTGGGCCATTTTGGAAAAAAGGTCCACAATAACTAAAATGGTGTTAAAGCCATTGCACGAGGGTAGATTCGTGATAAAGTCTAATGACAAGGTATGCCAAGGAGTTGGTGGGATGTCCAAAGGTTGTAATAGTCCAGCGGGTCTTTTCTTTTGACTTTTATTTTGGGCGCAAATGCCACAAGACATGACAAATAATTTCATGTCTTTTTTCGCCAGGTGGGCCACCAGAATTGTTTCTTAATTTTAGCTTCAGTTTTTGCAATACCAGGATGACCTTCCAGTAAGGTATCATGGTAACGGGAAATGACTAGTTCTTGTAGTTCCTTTTGTGGCAGAAAAAGCCAGCCTTGCTAATAAGGTAAATCATTGGTGATAGAGTACTCCGGGCCTTTCTTTGCCCAGTCCTGTAAGGCACTTGGATCAAAGAGTTGCTGGATCTTCTCTTGAATGTCCTCCAGTGTCTGTACTGTTGTCAGGCTGAGAAATCTCTGTGCAGGTATTATGGGTACGGGTTCTTGGGTTGTGTCCGTTTCTCCCATTCCAATTCGGGACAAGGCGTCTGCTTTTCCGTTCTTACAACCTGGTCGATAGGTTATCACAAAATCGAACTCGGCGAAAAACAATGCCCAACGGAGTTGGCGCAAAGATTGGGCCTTGGCTGTCTTCAGATATTGCAAGTTTCGGTGGTCGGAGATGACCGTAATGGTATGTCTGGCACCCAGTAGGTAATGCCACCAAGCCTTGAAGGCGGTCTTGATGGCTAGCAGCTCCTTGTCGGTAATGGCATAGTTTAATTCGGGAGCCGAAAACGTTCTAGACCAGAATGCCACTGGGTGAAGCTGGTTAGTTTCGGGATCCTTTTGAGAGAGGACAGCTCCCATGGCTAGACTAGATGCATCTGTTTCCACTATGTATGGAAGTTCTGGACGTGGGTGTCTTAAAATAGGGGCAGATGTGAATTTTGCTTTTAACTCCTGGAAGGCGTTTTCGGCTTCTTTTGTCCACACAAAGCGTTTGTTTTTTCGCAGAAGCGTTGTAATAGGATGTACAACGTGAGAGAAGTCCGGGATAAACCTGCGGTAGAAATTGGCAAAGCCAAGCATACTTTGTACTCCTTTGACTGAGCTTGGTGAAGGCCATTTAAGAATAGCGTCCACCTTACGCGTATCCATCCAGATTCCTTTTGGGGTCAGAATAAACCCTAGGAATTCCACTTCGGTAGTGTGAAAGGTGCACTTTTCTAGTTTAGCATATAGTTTGTGCTGGCGTAACTTTTCCAGAACTGCTCGGACATGTTTTACATGATCAGATTCTGACAAGGAGTATACTAGGATATCATCGATGTAAACGACAACACAAACGTCGATAAGTTCTCAGAGGACATCATTCATGAAGAATTGGAAGGCTGCTGGTGCATTACATAGTCCGAAAGGCATCACTTGATACTCAAATAACCCGTACTTGGTGCGAAAAGCAGCCTTCCATTCATCGCCCTCTTTGACACGTACCAGATGATATGCCCCCCGAAGGTCTAGTTTAGTGTATATGCAAGCGTCCTTTACCTGGTCTAGTAGTTCAGGGATCAAAGGCAATGGGTATCGATTCTTAATGGTTATCTGGTTCAGAGCGCGGTAGTCTATGCATGTTCTGAGGTCACCTTCCTTTTTGGGCACGAAGAACAAAGCTGAAGATGCAAGGGACTTGGACGGGCGAATGAAGCCATTAGCAAGGTATTGGTCTAAGTATTGGCCCAGGTGAAGGTTTTCAGGCTCCGTAAGGGCATAGATCCTGCTGCAAGGAGGTTGTGCACCGGGTATGAGATCTATTTGACAATCATACGATCTGTGAGGGGGTAAAGTGTTTGCCTGTTCCTTTTGGAAGACGTCCTGAAAATCTTGGTATTCAGCAGGTAGTTGCACGGAGGATGGAGTTACTGGGGCCAGGACTGCGTTTAAAGTATTCTTTGGATAACAGGTGTGCGCACATTCTGGGAAGGATATCCTCTTCTCTCGCCAATCAATACAGGGATTATGTTTTTCCAACCAAGGTATCCCCAGTATTACTTGAAACTGTGGGGCCTTGATTAAATCAAACACCATAGCCTCTCGGTGCCCATCCTGACCCAGCAATGTCATCTCAGTGGTGGAATGAGTTACGGGCCCAGAGGCAATTTCCGTTCGATCTACTGTGGTGATGACATCAGAGGTGGTCCTTCGGGTGAGAGGTAGATTCATCCTGGAAGCCAATTCATAGTCCATATAGTTTCCTATGGCTCCGCTATCAATGTATGCTTTTACCCCGTGCATGCGTGACGGTTGCTCCGGATCTACAAGGACCATGGGTATGGTGAAATGCGAGGTCTGAGTGTCCTTCTTTAAGTTCGGCAAGTGGACCTCTACGCTTGTCGGGCGTGGTCGTTTCCCGAGTCAGTCTCCAAATGATTTTCATCTGCTGCTCCTATAGTTTTCTTGGGTGGTTTTACTGGGCAGTTCCGTAGAGAATGACCGGTAGTTCCTCAATATAGACATAATTGCATTTGCCGTCTTCTTTCTCTTTCCTTTTGGGTTAAGGGTCCTCTAACCCCTCCGATTTGCATGGGTTCTGAGGCATCTGCTCCCTTGGGACTAGCGTGGGTTTTAACCAACACCCTATTTTCAAATTTGGCTTGATCAGCCTTTCTGTTTTGAAGTCTATGATCTAACTGGACCACTAAGTCTATGTATTCTGCACAGTCTTGGGGTGGGTTCACGATTTGGGCTAAGACATCTTTGAGTTCTGCCCGAAGCCCTCAATGGAATAATGTGATTCGCTTTACTTCAGGCCACCCACTTTCCACTATTAATCTGTTAAAGGTTGCAATATAAGGTAAAAGGTCCTGATTCCCCTGCCGCAAGGATAAAAGTTCGTTATCCAGGGCCTGTCCTTGGGAGTGTCGGGCGAATAATCTTTCCATGCTTGTTTGAAAACCCTGGAAATCCCGAAGAATTGGGTCATCCTGATTGACTAGTGGAATAGACCAATCCGCCGCACTGCCGCTGAGATATGACAGTACAAAGGCTACCTTGGCTTGATCGTTTGGGAAGGCTCCAGGTCTGCATAAAAAGTGCAAGCGGCATTGATTCATAAATACGGCGAACCTTTTAGGGTCTCCGGCAAAACGTTCGGGCGGAGCCAATGGAACGGTTCCAGGTAGGTTTATGTGCACTGGGTTACTCGATGGTACAGGAGCTGGGTTTGCCCCGAGTCCTGGTAGAGGTGTTTGCCCAGCCTGGGCTTGCAATAGTTGTCTGGCCAAATCATCTGTTCGTTCTTTTGAGACAATCAGTTCTCTTCTGAGGGCATTAGTTTCTTGGCGGGCGGAGTGCACTTCAGCCCTTAATTCCCCTAATAATTGGGCCAACTGATCAGTTTCAGAAGTCTCCATGATGCCCAGGTGGGTGTTTGTGGGTGGTCTTCGCATTCTGTTACGCTCACCTGGCTCCCACGGGGGCGTCGATCGGAACTGGGCCGCTGTTGTTTCCACCAGCGTGACGCGTAGCGCCAAGATGACTGACTGGACTGGCCACTCAGCCTAGTTTGTCTGGCTTGCAGGAATATCCTTCTGCAAAGGAGAAAGGGGATTACCACCCCTGGAATTGAGCGTTAACCCACCTTCCCCACCCCCCGTTGTCTTCCCACAGATCACTCTTGATATCTCCTCTTTAGTCTCACCTGATGGTTTGGAAGGATGAGCTCTCCATCCTGCATCGAACGCAGGGGCGCGTAGATGACCAGTTACTTCACTGGTGTGGAGGAATTGGCGAGTTCCAGAGCGGTATTGACTCTAAGAATCCAGGCAAGGCGCCGTGAGACGGTAGGTAGAAAGAGTTCAAAATGTCTGATCTTCACTCTGTCCGATTCCTTGCAGGTTGCCGGTTTTCTGTCACGAAGAGTTCCACGTGGCAACCGGTAAGATTTAGGTAAGTCTATTGTGGAGATAGGTTTTCCCCTGTAGTCCTTTGTTTTCCCCTTAGGGGCTGGGGTACGGCAAAGATGCAGTGTAAGCTACGCCGACCCGAGATGAGCTAATTACCTCCCTGTGGTAAATCAGGTAAGTCTTGGGGGAGTAGCTTGCCTTATTGTCCTTTTGTTTCCCCTTAGGGGCCGGGGTACGACGAAGATGCTGAGTAAGCTGCGCCGACCCGAGATGAGCTAAGCACCCCCTGTGGTAATCAGGTAAGTCTTTGGGGGGTAGCTTGCTTACTTGTCCTTTTGTTTTCCCTTAGCTCACCTTGTTGTTCTTGTCTCCCTAGGTGTCGGCGAGTGGCCGGGAGATGCTGAAGATCGCGATGGAATGCGGAGATGCAGCGAAGGCCGGTGAGTTCAGCGCGGCACCGCGAGATGCGAGGCGACGCACGTGTGACTTCTTGCTTCCAGCTCGAGTGCGTGATGGATCAAGGATTCAGGTAAGGATTACTGTGATGCTCCTATTCTAACCTCTTCTCCTTCTTTCTTCTTATTTCTAGGAGCTCCGGGCTTGAAGCGGGCGTGGCAGAAGACTGGAAGCTGCTGCAGGCACGGTGAGCGTTACGCTGCTGGATGCAGAATAACGCGAAGCATGTGCTGCTGTTCGGGCGTGGTTTAGATAGCCTTGGAAGAAGTCCCAGGTAAGCATCCTTCCATAGCCCCGACAAGTAAAAAGTAGTCCCTCAGGTAAAATAGTCCCTCCTAAGCCTCATTTGGCTTGAGTCCTTTTGCAGCATGGTCTGCACCAGGTAAGTATGCAGCATGGTCTGCATCAGGTAAGTATGCAGCATGGTCTGCATCTGGTGGGTTTTTCTACTATGAGCCTGGTGCCCATGGCGCCAGGACTGACTCTATGTTTATGAGCCTGGCGCCATAGGCGCCAGGACTGCACCCAAACAGCCCCTAGCTGGGGTCTTTGGGCGCGCTCAAAATGGCATGATGCCTGCTTTCGGGGTTGCTGGGCCTGATCTGGTTTCCCGGGGGCAGGCATCATGACACAGACATATCACATTCTCCTATGGAGACTGGCAATCTTTCAGTGAAAGGTACTCTACTTGTAGCTCCTGTGAAACATTGAGCATTCATGGCATTCCCAGATAATGTGAATGTTGCCTCTCTTATACATGAGCGTGTTGCACCATGTATACCAAAAAAGAAAAAGATATGCCTCCTATAGTGGCATCAACCCTTGTTTCCTCTTGAGGATTGGGAGTCACAGATAGTACTGAACACATCAAGTCACCCAGTGAGCTGTCCTATTGTGGGTACATGCTTATTCCCATGCTTGTGAAAAGATCCCCACAGTAACACCCCCTATCATTGGAGTCATTACCTGTCCTGTGCCTGTGCCCTGCTGTATTTGCATGGGTGAATGCTGTGACTGCCCTTGTGTTGGATTCACTGTTGCCTGCTGTGTGGGCAAATCTTGTTGCATTCTCGGTGCTTGTGCTGGCTGCGCTGTCTGATTTTGGGTAAACCCCTCTCTACTTGGTTGACTATATGCAGGCGGATGAATGGTCCCCCCTCTTGAGAACTGCCCATTCTGCACAAACCCTTGGCTCCCACACATGCATGCAATGTGCCCTGACATTGCACATGTCCAACATTTAGGAGGTCTCCTAATTTTCCCTCCCTGCATGCCTTGACTATCATTCTGCGTGTCTTGAAACCCACCTTCTCTATTCTGGAAATTCACCTGATTGTTCTGGAAGCCTCTTCCTCAGAAGCCTCCTCTACCCCTTGGTATGAATCCATTATTGCCTTGATCAAACCGCCTTTGGTTATTCACCTGTGGCATGCCTGTGGCTTGAAGCGATCCTGACCCTTCGCTAGTCAACATTGCCCTTTCTATGGCGTATTTTGATAATTTCTTCTCCACTAATTTTGCTTCTTCACCTTTCCTAACATCATCTTTCTTACGATTTTCCTCCTGCAGTAATCTGCAATAATGTGCAACAGTCAGCTGTATTTCTGACCATGGTTTTGCCTCCATACCCACCAATTTCCTGAGCTGTTTCTGCACTGGATCTGGCAGCCCTTGACATAATATATGGTATAATACAGGTATATATTTTCCCCAAGGCTCCTGGGTTTCCAAAGACCACTGCTCTTGAAAATGTTGAATATAAACAAGAGGATCCTCCCTTCTTGCATCTTCTGTGCCATTATAGCTGCCATATCTGAAGTATCTGGATATTGCACTTACAGTGCCTTCCATACTGCCGCTCTACAATTATGCAACAGTGCTCCATCATGAGCTCGAGCATCCTGCTCTCGAGCAAATGTCTTCTGCTCTCTCCCCAGGAATAGCAGCTAGAAGACCTTTAATGTCTCCTATAGCTAACGTGTTTCCCCCTGTCATTTTCTCTAACTCAGGTATCCATTTCCCAGCACCAGAAGTTAAACTCAGAAGTTTACACCTTTAATTATGCTTATCCATCTGTGGCCATGGTATGTACTCCGGCCGGCTCCTCCTTTCTCTAACAAAGGAAACTGCGAGTTCCCAAACTCACATTCATCCCCATCGTCTGACTGTCCATAGCAAGGACCATGGTTCTGCACCGCCCTCTTCCAGGTAGCGACATCAACCTGCTCACATAAGGTGGCAAATCCCCCCTCTCACTATGAGATCGCCCTCTGTGTCAATCTAGCCGTGTCAGAGGTTCTGATGCCTGAGATTTGGGTAGATAAAAATCTGACCATCTTACTTTGCTGTCCATCGGAGAACATCCTTCAGGACCACATGCGTTATCTCCCCCTCCCCATGAAAGATTTCTCTGTCCTCCTCTGACATATCCTGTCCCCAACTTGTATGACTACCTTCTTTTTCGTCTCTATTCTGAGTTAGCCTATCCGGAGACAACTCTTTATGCTTGAAAATTGTATAAGCCTAACTCCTTGTTGTGCAACTGCGTACTTACGAGTTGATCACTTTTACTCTTTCCTTTCGGTTCTTTCTTAGTTCTCATATCATGATAGACCTTTTCGATTGCATCCCCAATGCTTCTTGTATCAAACACATCCTCTAGATTTGCTCTAGACGGACCTGGCATTGGCTCATGTGTCGGCAAGTATTCTTCTGTGTCCTCCCATGCTACTACTGGATTGGGTTCCATTAATTCTCTTTCTACGCGATCAATGTTGCGCTCTCTTTGCCTTCTCTTACGTTCTATTTCTTCATCAAGTTCTTTTCACTTTCTTCTTGCTTCTTCTCTTACCCTTTCCTCTTCCTGTCTTTTCACTTCTCTTCTCTCGTTTGCCCCACGTATCTCTTCGTCTTTGTATTCTTTTATCTCTTAATTTCTGCCTTTCCTCTTCTTTTCTCTTTCTTTCTATCTTGTCTCATTCTTCAATTGCCCTCTGCCTATTATCATACTTTCTTTGCTTCTCTGCCCTTTCCTGCCTTTTTTAGCTGTTCGTCTTGGTACAGCTGTTACAGCCCGTCTCTGTCTATCCTTTCTTGTAGCCTCATCTCCTTTCAATTGTTCCTCTCGTTCTCTGCCTTTTCCATCTTGTTCGTCTCGATCTTCCCTTCGCCTTACCTCCTCCATGCACTTTCCATCCAGTTTCAGCAAAATCTGACCGCCCATGCATTAGTTCTGTGTCAGCGCTACCTCATCAGCCTTATCTTTATCTCTTTTCCATCTCTTTATTTCTCGTCCTATATCTAAGGATGTACTTGGTTTATCACTTCTCTCCTTGTCCCGTAAGACTTTAGAGATTACATCTATTTCCGAAGTCTCATCTGGACTCTCGTCACTGCCATTCACAGGCGACTCATATGCTGGATTGATGTACCCTATTGCTGCCTTAAGCTCTCTCAATGGCTACACTCTGTCATCCTTTGTACTATTGCCATTTACTTCAGGCATGGCGGGGGGAGGGGAAGGCTTCTCACCCCCCTCTTTGCACTGGTTAAGCATACAGTCTTCAGGGGATAGATCTTCCCTTTCCTCCTGGTAGATCTTCCAGAGCTCTAAGCTCGCTAACCTCTTTTCTAACTTTTATCCTGTGTATGCTGCGTGCAAATATGTCATCATGTGTTGCAAAACTGCTTTTGATAGTGATCCCCCTTTTGGCCATGGAATGAACATCTTATCTGCCGTGCCCTTTACCCATTCCGCACTGTACTATTTAAGCTTGGGTGCCTGTTTTGGCAACTGCTTGCATAGATGCATAAGCCAAGTAATATCCCCATTTAGGCTCATCACACTTGACTGTCAATACACACTGTAACGTTTTACACTTGAAAAATATGTTTCAGAAAAACAACACATTATGAGCGTGCACCAATTATCGGAGCATCAAGCCTTCTACATCACATTTTATTTCAGTCTACTTATTCAGTAAACATCATCAGTTCAACTAAATAAACACATAATTAAATTCCAAATCTCTGTGCTTTCTTTTTCATGTCTCTTAAATTCTTCGCTATTTCTTCTCATATACTTTGTACAACACATAAAACAAACAGCCAAACTGACAGACTTGCACGGCCTACATATATATCAGTCATCGCTCCTAACAATACTCCTACAGAGTTTGAGTCATTCCCTTTAGACAATCTTTAAATGTGTCCGTAGTCTACGTCACCCACTATTGGGACTCTGGATATGACTTCTTCTGAAAACGGGCTGTGACGCAGGATACTGGGCTTAATCTAACTGTGACGCTCCTTGTCTCACAGTTTCTTATTTGCTTGATGATCCTCATCTCAAGGCAATTACTTAATAACTCGACGCTCATCATCTCGATCTATTCGCTATTAACTTGACGTTCATTGTCTCAAGTTGTTTACTCCAACCACCCTCTGTTACTTATTTCCCCTTAGCACTCTCTCCCCTCACTGCCCATTCACAATTTGCCACCTCACTCAGTTCTACTCTCCATTCCCGTTTTAGACGTCTGACTCTCGGGATCGTCGCCTGTGCAACCAGCCGCTTGCGCCTTCCGTCTGATCAGCTTCCTGTAGAAATCAGGAGGGGATTCCGTCGAAAACGAGGGACCCCTCCCACCTGCACTTGCAAGATTCTTTAAGCTCATTTCCGCTATCTACAGGGAGCTTCATGTCCTTTCAGCTAAATGGCGGATGACATCCGATATTACCGGGACCCCAAAGCTTACTAGGTCGATTGTTCTTTAACCATCCTCTCTCTGCTACCACGTGAACCAGGATTACCGACCTAGCACTTTAAGTCGAGGTAGCAGTACTTTGAGATGGATGGGGATGCAGAAGATACTCAAATATCAATAAACAGACTAACTCAGGAAGTTGGCAAAGTTTAACTGTTTTAATGTCAATTATCTAAAACAGGGAGTACAATGGACGTCTCACAGCATGATCTTGAAACATTTCATAAAGAACATGAGTTATATAGTAAAAACTTGTCATTGCTGATGTCAACCTGTGTTGCAAACTACAAAAACCTATTGGAGAAAGTGATTGGGTCTAAGGGAACATCTAGGTATACGTTGCATACTTGTCTAAGAGAGTGATAGGGTGTTTAACGTCAGGTGGGGCAACTAAGCCCACCCCCAAACAGGCCACTATGAACGTCATCAAATGCACAACGTCCCATTGGTTACACTAACTATAGGGCTCTTTACTACGAGGCCCTCTATAATTGGTTGCCACCCTTACATTCGTAAGTACTTTTCCACCTATGCCAGCAGCACACAGGCTGGTCTCCAGGTGCTGGTGGGCTGGTCTTGACTATAGCTTACCACCAATTAGCATATCATATCATCAGTTGGGGAGAGCAGAGGCAGACAGGGGGTGCCAGGTAACAGGAAGGGGGGGAGTGAAGGGTCTCGTAGTGGGAAAGGACAGCAAATGGGTAAGGAAGGGGGGCTTGGCCAAACCACACAAGGGGTTTATAAACGCAGCACTCTCAGGGAGGCACCCTCTTTGCCAGGACTTGCAGCATGTTAGGGAGAATTCTTCAGAATGGCTAATTTCCCTTACCTGTTGAGTCCCTCAGCAGCTTTGCTGGATTTGTAGGATTTATTTTTTCACCTATTAAGAGTGTGAGCCTTTTTTCCCACTCGTACATTTGTTTTTTCTGTGTGTTGCATAGTTTTTGCTCATGGACTATGGTGTCTCACCCACTCCATAGGCATCATCTTTTTACTGTGTGGCACGCAGCACTTTTAGTGCAGTGACACAGGTTGTCTTTTTAGACTTCCCACTTTAAACTCCATTTTCTGGGACTGACTACTGTCTCCCAGAACATGTAAAGTTGCCATTGACTTTACTAGTCCTTTTAAATGTGCAGTCCCAGTACAACATATCTTCCAATAGAGTACTGGAAGGGTTAATGGTTATCCCTTTTTGTCTGATTCTCATGGAACATTATTTCGTTCCGCTTTCTCTCTCTCGGCAGACTCGGGCTACGGTTATGCTTCTTATGCATCACTTTGTGTCACGCCTGTTCCTCAATGAAATCCTACTAACTGTAAAGGACACCCTGTGCATGCATCTGAGTGGTGAAAATAGATGGTGTTTCTCTTTGTTTTGTCTTAAGAGCACCTGTTACATGAAGAGAAGTCTATTGTGCTGGGACATATGCATAATAATCGGTGTATTCAGAGCTTGCTTAACGCAGTCGTGTAGGAACGCCCACCCACTTACAGGAGGCCAGTGGCCGGAAGCTGGTATTTTAGTGGGTGTGTCAGCTGCTGGGAGTTACAGTTCTCATGTCCCTATTTTAGCAGTATAACTTTCCGTTTATTCCTGTTCGTTAAATGGGTACCCTCAGATGATAAAGCACATTGTCCCTTTTTTATAAACGGGTTATTACGTAATGTAAATGTAGTATAGGCACAAAGAGGAGTTTTACAGATTAAACATGCATTTAAATGAAACACAATTTGAGATGGACCGCCAGTCTCGGCTCTAAAGTAGTAAATGTTTTTTTAAAAATCATTATTCCTTTTACACAATCCTCATTTGTATTGTATTACTAAACTTGCCACAATAGACAATGACACGTTACCCCCCATTTTTGTTCCATTAAATTTGTTTAAATATTTTGGAAAGGATTGTTCTTTTGATAAAGCGCTGCTTTCTTGTGGAAACAAACCGTGCTATGGATGTTTGCCAGAATAATAAGCATGGCCAAAGCCGATAGGTTTTCGGCTGTCACATCCCAACTGCAAGCTCAATTGCCCTAACAAACGTAATGACATAACCAAAGTATAGAGATACACTTTTCGCCATTACAAGTGATGGCAATCATTATGAAAATATTTAATTCAAAACATGCTCACACTTCAAACAACAAAAGTACAAACAAACTGTGTCCTGTCAAGAATGGGTACCTGGTCCTCCCCTCTTACTATGTAGGTGAGAACGTTAATTTCCAATTCATCCTGCTAACAATCCTCTCCAAAGTGCTGCGAAATCCCTGGTTCAGCTGCAGCGCTATACAAACATGCGTTCCGAGGTACAGATAACAACTGTAATTCATAGAATTCAGCACACAAGTGACGCACGCGGCTGGCGCACAGTGTGCTCGTGCGAATTTCTGCGCCAGCCGCGTGCGCTAAAATCCATTTCCGCGCACAGCGTATTCATGGATTTTAGCTTCCAAAATCAGCCGTGGCGCAGAGTGGTGCAGCGACCCTGCAGCAGCGGCAGTTATACCCCAACCCCTCCCCGTGCGCCATGCACAGCGCACAAATCCTGTACATGGCGCACAGGCCCCCAACCACGAAAACACCTGTAAAACTCCCCGCGCACCCCTCCGAATACACGTACCCCGCTGAACGGAGAGTGTCACATGCAATTGGAGTGGGGTACGTGTATAACAGGGGTTCGCGGGAAGTTTCACATGCAAAATGCCCTGTGCGAGTGGGGTACCTGTATTACTGGGGTGCGCAGGAAGTTTCACACGCAATTGGAGTGGGGTACGTGTATTTCGGGAGTGCGCTGGAAGTTTCACATGCGAAATGCCCTGTGCGAGTGGGGTACGTGTATTCCTGGGGTGCGCGGGAAGTTTCACAGGTGATAGGAGCGGGGTACGTGTATTTCGGGGGTGCGCGGGAAGTTTCACACGCGAAATGCCCTGTGCAAGTGGGGTAGGTGTATTCCTGAGGTGCGCGGGGAGTTTCACATGTGATTGGAGAGGGGAATGTGTATTTTGGGGGTGCGCAGGAAGTTTCACACGCGATAGGCCCTGTGCGAGTGGGATACGTGCATTCCTGGGGTGCGCGGGAAGTTTTACATGCTATTGGAGCGGGGTACGTGTATTTCGGGGGTGCGCGGGAAGTTTCACATGCAAAATGCCCTGTGCGAGTGGGGTACGTGTATTCCTGGGGTGCGCGGGAAGTTTCACACGCGATAGGCCCTGTGCGAGTGGGGTACGTGTATTCCTGGGGTGCGCGGGAAGTTTCACACGCGATTGGAGAGGGGAACGTGTATTTCGGGGTGCGTGGGAAGTTTCACACGCGATTGGAGCGGGGTACGTGATTTTCGGGGGCGCGCGGGGAGTCCTACATGTGAATTGGCAGTGTGGGTCCTCCCAGGTGTTCCCTCTACACCCTCCACGGCCCCTGCAGGCAGCCCACACCACAGGGGACTACCCTGCACCCCTGGTCATGTCCCGCAGGCAGCCCATCCACCATGGGCATGCCCCCCAGCCAAGCCACATGTCACCTTGCACTGGTGATCACCAACTCATGTTCCCCAGCACCCCCAGCAGTCAGGGGCACCTGCCAGCAGGCCCCCACTCATGTCCCACACATGTCCCCCAGCACCCCCACCCCCCAGCAGTCAGGGGCACCTGCCAGCAGGCCCCCACTCATGTCCCCCAGCACCCCCACCCCCAGCAGTGAGGGGCACCTGCCAGCAGGCCCCCACTCATGTCCCCCAGCACCCTCACCCCGCAGCAGTCAGGGGCACCTGCGAGCAGGCCCCCACTCAAGTCCCCCAGCACCCCCACCCCCAGCAGTCGGGGCACCTGCCAGTAGGCCCCCACTCATGTCCTACTCATGTCCCCCAGCACCCCCACCCCCTAGCAGTCAGGGGTACCTGCCAGCAGGCCCCCACTCATGTCCCCCAGCACCCCCACCCCCCAGCAGTCAGGGGCACCTGCCAGCAGGCCCCCACTCATGTCCCACTCATGTCCCCCAGCACCCCCACCCCCCAGCAGTCAGGGGCACCTGCCAGCAGGCCCCCACACAGTCCCACTCATGTCCCCCAGCACTCCCACCCCCCAGCAGTCAGGGGCACCTGCCAGCAGGCCCCCACTCATGTCCCCCAGCACCACCACCCCCAGCAGTCAGGGGCACCTGCCAGCAGGCCCCCACTCATGTCCCCCAGTACCTCCACCCCCAGCAGTCAGGGGCACCTGCCAGCAGGCCCCCACTCATGTCCCCCAGTACCTCCACCCCCAAGCAGTCATGGGCACCTGAAGCATGCCCCCACTCATGTCCCACTCATGTCCCCCAGCATCCCCACCCCCCAGCAGTCAGGGGCACCTGCCCGCAGGCCCCCACTCATGTCCCCCATCACCCCCACCCCCCAGCATTCAGGGGCACCTGCCAGCAGGCCCCCACTCATGTCTCACACATGTCCCCCAGCACCCACGTCATGACGATCCTCAATTATGGGCCTCATGGCCACCCACATCACACCCCACGCCACCCCAGCCCAAAGACCCAACCAAGTATTGCATCCACCCACAGAGAAATGGCCATTACATGATACAACCCGAATGGCAAGTATGTACATGAACACATGTCCGTCACACACACACAATGGGTGCAAGTGAATGTGAAAACCCATATCATGACATGCATGAAACCAATGAGAGAATAGCACACATCGAAGTATGAAAGAAAAATATATTGAACACAACATGAATGTAATGAAAAAAAAACACTCAATAATGGGAATAAGAAATAAAATGCAGCATGTCCGGAAAAAAATAAAAAATAGGAATTCAGAATCCAAAGAAATCCAAAAGAAAATGTGTCCAAAGTCTCAGTCCAACCAAGCAAATCCAAGGGAAAACAAATCTATGAAATCCATTGCGCCATGGTGAAATTAAAATAAAAACGAGAAACATCCACTGTTCAACTATATACAAATCACCAATCCAGGGTCCATGAGCCCAACAAATGAAATGAAACCTACAAAAAACACTACCTAATAAAGAACTATATACAAAAATGTGGTGCATCGTCCAAGCGGCCCAAAATAAACAAAAACAGAAAGGAAACCTAACACCATCTAACTATTTACAATGGCAGCGGGCTCACTTTTTGATGTCCCGGGCCAGGGACATCATCGAACTCCCGCTCAATGTCCTGGAGGCGGTCCTCTTCCATGGCCCCTTGGGTTCACAGGGACGACGACATGTTCACCTCCAACTCCCTGCAAATTGCCTTGAGGCGCTCAGCCCGCCTCAGGGCCCTCCACATGGAGTTCTCCGCACTGACCATTGTGAGCCGTGCCTCTTCTGCCCGCTGCCGCTCCGCATCTATGGCGTGGCCCAACCGCTGCCACACGGAAGACACTTGAAATCCGGGGTCCTCCTGCTCTATGGCCGATGCCTGCCCCTCCGATGTTGAAGGCCCCGAGCCATCATTGCTCCCACCATGTTGCTGCTGCTGTGCCTGTGCCTGCGCCCTGGCTCTTGCTGCCTGCACGTCCTCCTCCGGCTGGGGTGCAGTTGTCGTGGTGGCCACCCCTGCTGGACATCTGACTCCCGATTGTGGCAGCGATGTGTACTCCACCAGCCTGGGCGCTGTGTCGGGGGCAGCTCCACAGGGTACCCAGGTGATACACGGGTGGGAAGATGGCATGGAGGACGACTGGCGCGTAGGGGGTTCAGGTGAGGACGGGGTCGCAATAAGGTCCAGCACACAGAGGAATCCAGCACCGGTGACCCGTCCCAGTAGGTCAATGTGGTCAAAGAGGCATGCGAGACGACGTGCAGTCTCTCCACGAAAAGACTGCAGGTCACCTTGCATGCCCCGTTGACGCAACGCTATCCCAGCCAGGACAGGCTCAACACAGTCCCGGATAGCTACGTCCGCAGGGAGAGGAAGGCCAGTTGTTGTGCGCTCATCCCCTCCCTGAAAACAGGTCTGGACGTAGGCATCCCTGCTGGTGCCAGATGATGCAGTGACAGGATTAGGGACAGGATTACACACAGGCACCTCCGCGGCTGCCTGTGCTGCCTCCTTTCCCTGCCCCTGCACTGCACCACTAGCACCAGTGGAATCCCCACCTCCAGACCTCGTGTGTGTCCCTTCCGTGGCCTCCTCCTCCACCAAACCCCCCACCAACCTGGATGACTCCGTGCCATCTTCCTCCGTTGGACCCTGTGGGGTCTCAGCTGCCCCTTCTGCTGCCGAGGAGTCCACCTCCGACCTCTGCCTCTTGGAACTACCCTCGGCAGCTGCGGCCTGGGACGCGGCACCAGACTCCTCACTCCCCGACGAGATGACAATCTGGGAGGGGAGCCGGGCCCTGCGTCTCTGGCTGGTGGTGCGATCCCTGCTGCTGTGCTCCACAGCACCCTCTACGCCCTCTTCATCAGTTGACGCTGCAGACAGGGAGAGATAAAACACAGACATCAGGGCACTGTACAATGGACTGATACACACATGACAGTTGCACATGAGTGGCAGTGTCAAACTTCAGACATGGCATCACACTCCACGACACACATGTCAACTCACACACATGAGCATTTCCACAGCAATATTGCACCAGGCATCAACATCCATACACATACAACAGCATGAACAGCCGAAGGTGAGCCTGACATCACATGAAATACAGGGAGTTCACTAGACATGCACACACGCCACCACACTTACATGCATGTCTACATCTCCTCCAACTGTCGCAATGATGTGATCGCCATACATGTCACATCTGGCATTCAGCCTTCTACATATCAGTGTCACGTGCATCCATGTTGCATCACAGTTGCACACTTGTCAAATACACACACATGCATATGATTTACATTGCCGATACATGCTGCAGGAACCACCATCCATGTGTGACACCACAACCATGCCAACGTACATACACAGAAATTCAAACATGTGTGCTCCCACACCTGCATTTACATAGCATGCTTACCAACACATACACCATTGATGTGTCTCACACCTAAGAGGACTCACATGTGGCAGCCTCACGCCCCTGTTCATACACATCCCTACATGGCCCTACGAAAACACATGTGCAACCTGCACACTACTGGCACACCACCACACGCACAGCGTCCAATCAGTATGCATGTACACTTACCGCTCGACTCCAGACGGGTCTGCCTCTCAAGGACCTGGATGTGGAGCGCTGGGCATATGTGTCCCAGGACCCTCATCTGGTGGTCGGACAGGTAGCCCCGGCGCTCTTTGGCATCCGCTGCCTTCAAGTGGCGTCTGGCCTTGTTGAGGGTCCTGGAACTGAAGTCCTCCCAGCGCTTCTTGACATGTTGTATGTCGCGGACTGCCACCCCCTCCGTGTTGATGGCAGTCACGATGTCCATCCAGATCCTGTTCCGTCCTTCGTTGTCGGCGCGCAAACTTCCAAAGAGGGCATCATACTGCCATCGACTTGCTCCACCAGGACACCAACTTCCCTGGCACTGAAGCTGGTGGCCCTTTGCCTCTCTGGCTGGGGGTTGCCAGTGGTGCCAGATGGTGTTGTGCCCAACATGGCAACCCCAGAGGCAGGAGTGGGTGGGCAACTGGGTCCTGGGGCTGGGCTGTGGAGCGATGGTATCCCAGTCGGGAGTCAGTTCGAGCAGGGGTGGTCACAGCAACTGCACCCCTGGCTGACGTGCAGGCAGCAAATAGGAGGGCATGTGGGCAGCAGGCAGTCAGGCAGCAGCAGATGGCATGTGGGAGCGTGCTCGGGGCTCTGGGGGGCAGTCATTTGCCCTTCTGGGCAGGAGCGTGGTCTTCCGTGTGTTGTTGCGTGGCCAGCTTGATACGGAGTGATTTGGCACGTGAAAATCTTGCACGTCAGCATTTAATTCGAGGAAAGGGCCTTCGTGCATAAGCGTGTCAGTACATGTACGCGGTTTCATTGGACCAAAGTCCCTTAGCGCGTAAGCGCTTCTGTGACATGACTCGCGCGGGAGTTTCCCTCGTGAAGTGGGCATAGTGGTTCAGCACGCATGAAAAAACTGCACGTCCGCGTGTGGATGCGTGTAATCCGAGAAAAGGGCCTACGCGCGTAAGTGACGTGACGCACGCGGGCGTTTCCATCAACATGGGTGCATGTTCATCGCACACGTCCAAAAACTGCACGTCCGAGTGTCAGCTCGTGTAATTGGAGGAAAGGGCCTTAGCACGTACACGTGTAAGTGACACTGTACGTGTGGGCCGCTTTAACCCCCAATCCCTTGTACATGCTTTTCATGGAGAGCGAGTGGGTGAATTCTGTACTTCTTGTCGGTTCACACGCGATTACTTCACAGCGTTTCAAGTTCGTACTCCCTGTTACCTCTGACAGCGTTCTTTATTTTTTTGGGCCTGTTTCCTCAAACAGCGTTCACTTCTTCATTTGTCCTGTCTCGTCAGATAGCGTACAGTTCTTCTTTTGGCGGGGGTGTTGCCTATGCACACACGTGCGTTTTTTTCACGTTCTTTTTCCCAGGCAGACGGTGAGTCGCGCATGCATTTACCAACTGTGCTTGCCAAGTGTGTTGCGTACCCCTTCAGAGGTCATTGTAGGCTGCGTGTAACATGCATACGCTTGTTTTTGTGTTTCTGGGTGCCACAGCGTAGTGCGGGTTCATTTTTCCATGCACGTGGTCTACGAGGGGTTGCGTGCACATTACTTTTTGATTTTGGGGTGCCTGTGCGTTGCGTGACCCGTCATCTTCCCCCAGGGGTCACAGACAGCCTTGCTAGAGCACTAGGGTATGAAATCCATCTAGTACCCTACCCCTTTCACCCCCAATTGCCCAGGACAATTGTTTACTGCAACTCCCATACGCACAACAAAATCAGTGCCATGGTTGGGAGGCGACCTAGCAGTAAGGGAAGCAAAGGTGGCCGACCTCCAAAAGGTGGGCGTGGTGGGCACGGTAGGGGACGTAGCCAGGATTTGCAGGGTGCCCCTAGACCCCCATGTGTGGAGGACCAATCAGGGACACCCATGACCCCCCCCATGGTTGAGGGAAACGTGGCTGACACCATCCCAGCTCAGTCCTTGTTGGACCAGCCCATTGTGGCACCTGAGCCAGCACAGGATGACTCCCAGGCTGACTTCCAGGTCAGCAAGTCTAAGCCACGTGTGTCGGTGCAAGTTGGTGTCACCAGGCCACGTGGATCTGGGGCAGCGATGTCATCTGCTGCCCCAAGTAAGCAGGGTGGGGAGGCTGCAGGGGCAGATGCAGCTCTATCCACCCCAGCTCTGAGTCTCCCATCCGGGACAGTGTCGGTCCTGGTCCATCAAACTGACGTTGCCCCTGCCAACATCACAAGCCACTCAGGCTCTGCTCCACTTTTGAAGAAGAGGAAGAAGGGTGCTCTGGCACTACAGGCTGAGACCCCAGACACGGCTACACAGTCCAGCACGTCAAGGAAGCCTAGCTTTAATGACCCCGAACTTGATGCACTTGTGAGTTATGTGTCGGCACATAGCCATGAAATGTTGGTGACTGCAGGGTGCAAGACCACACCTGGTCAACGTAGGGCACACTGGCAGACCATCACAGACCGCATAAGTGCCCTTGGATTTGTGAGGCGCACAGCTGATGATTGCTACAAGCGGTGGAATGACCTGAAACGCAGAGCAAAGAACAAGCTGGCCTCAAATCATGCTGCTTCTCTGGTGACTGGCGGTGGGTCTCCACAAGAGGACAACAAACTCACTGAACATGAGTCTGTTGCTGGGACCTTCGTCACAGGGGAACAAATCCAAGGTGTGGGAGATCTACCTGATTACGACGCATTGTCCGTTGAGTGCCCCTACGTGAGTGTGTAATCCATGTGTATGTTGTTTGGGTGACGGGTTCTGATTGAGTGCCAGGTGAGTGTGTGTACTCCTGAGTGTTATGGGTCACCCGTTTGCTTCCTCCCATACATTCACGTGCCTTGGATTTGGGTATGGCTGTATCCCTTCTGCCCACAGTTGCCAATTAGGCCCACATTAGTGCACTTTACCTTGAACTGTCATCTTGCAACTACATTGTTCAGATTTTGTAAGTGTTCATTCAGGCTGATTGTTTCCACTCTCCCATTTTTGCTACGCATTATTCTGCCCTATTGCAACATATGTGATATGCTTTGGTCATTGTTTACAGCCCACACTGAGCCACTATTTTTACCTGGTTATGTTAATGATTACACCATTCAGGCCGATGGAGTATTGGGCTGCAGACATTTATTATTAGGGCCTGTTTGCATGTGGAAGATGACAGATGTTTCCTGTAATGTTAAAGTGACCAACCATTGATCAGCCCACAATGACTGTGTTATTGGACACTGGATGTGTTTCAGTGTGTGGCACATGCATATTTTGCAACACTATTCAGCATCAATCTTTGCATAATGTCGATGTGACATGGATGTGTGACAGTACTCATTCACTGACATATTGCTGTAGTTTTGTAATTTACCGTGGCTATGCTACATGACATCTGTGTGGTGGCATGTGTCATGTATGTGTATTGGACATGCCACTCACAGCCTGATGTGTGATGCCAGTGCTACCGAACATGCTGCAAATGTGTTGATTTTCCATCTTGCTCTCCCCAGTTGTTAGGCAGAAACCTGTGCAGTTCCCTTGGGGACCACTGCAAAAGATTTAGGACTACAGGTAGTTGGCAGTAAACCCAATTGGTAGCAGTCTGTACCACCCAGATTTACCTGGTAGCTGTGGCTGAGCAGTCAGACTTCTCTCAAGATGTGTAAGGCAGTATATAGAGTATACACAATAGGTACAGGGATACAGTAGCACAAGCAAACACTGACCAGAGCTTTGGTGTAAAAGTATATAATTATTTACTTGTAAATTACACTAGCACACAAAGAGGTAAGTAAATTCAACACACAGTCACTATTATATATACAACCCTAATTACTTATTAGACAAGTCTTAGTGAGAAACACCACTTATTTTCAGACAGAGGTGAGCACTTAACATAAGATGGCACTCTAATAAGTTATAGAAAAAGGGAGGGAAAAGGCAAAGTTATTAAAGCACACAATTTCAATACTTTTCAAAGAACCACAGTGAGGCAGGTTAGGCAAAGTCTACTGGAGAGCAAGGAAGTTCAAATGCCAGGCCCCCTCTCAGAGAGAGCAAGCAAAAAGTGTCCAGGATCACACAGCGGGTTTATGCCCAAAGAGTCTTTGTAGATAGTTCACAAAAGACTGAGATCAAGTCAAGAAGAGTTAGTTAACAGGCCCCAGGCTAGCCCAGGTTAGAAAGTCGAGGATTTACTGTCACCCCGAACGATCTGTCGCAAGGGAAGCCAGGCGGGACACAGTACCTGAAAAATGCGAAGAACGCTCCAGCGGGGGCAGTTTTTCCTGGCAGCAGGTGCAAGTCGGTGTTTTGTCCAGAGGAAGAGGAGGTCTCGACATGGAGGAAAGCTGAAGGTCGTTGCACTGCCAGGGAAGAAACCAGCCACTGAGTTTCTCTGTTACAAGGTACCACCCTTTTCTTCGCCGTAGTGGTAAACCGTGGTATTCCGGTTTCCGGGGTGCTTGGCACGGGCAAGGCGGCCACGGGATGGTCCAGGAAGGCAAAAAGACGGGCAAACTGGTTATCCCCACCAGTCAAAGGAAGAAGACTCTCCGGGCTGGAGATCTCCTCTGTTGTCGGGAAAAGTGGTGAGACGATTCAGCAGGGGTCCACCGGTGGTGTTGTCGTTGCAGGTCGGCTCGGCTTCTCCCTCCTCGGATTCTTTAGGTCCTGTGGCGACGTCTGAAGTCCCAGTCCCCAAAGCCCTGCTTTTATGCAGAAAACCCCCATTCATTCAGCCTAGCTGTCACTCAAACATGCTAAGTGGTGAGCCAGGTAGCTCACCACTTGGGCCAATCACACAAGAGTGCGACTTGAGTTGTCGAGGCAACTGAGTCCAGGTTGCCTAAACCCCCTCCCACACTCCCTGTGGTACCCAGACAGAGTGGCATCACTTTTGGGAGGCTTCTGTGGAGAAGCCCGCCAAAAAGTGGAACAAAGGGCTCAGTTGGAGTCACAGAAGCGAACACAAACGCCATTTTGGAACCAAGTTTTGGCAAAAAAATACCAACCAGTGAATTTATATTAATTTAATAAACCGGCGGTATGTTTGAGGCTATATTAAAAAGTGGTAGCCTCGAACAATGGGAAAATCCCATAGGAATATATTCACGGTCGAATATAAAAAGTAGTATCCACTGCCACCAGCCAAATCTCGGTCGGGGGGGACTGGACAGTGCCCCCTCGAACAACAGACCCCGGGGCAATTGAATTGCCCCGACCAGTATGCCCACAATATGATGGTTTGTACTGGTTCTGTTCACAATTTAAGACTAATAAAGCCAATGGTGACTTTACATGCCCTGGGCGACAGTAGTCAGTCCCAGGGTATGGAGTCTATGTTGGGGGGTCGCTACGACACCCCTGGGTTACTGCACAGAGGGTGCTCTGTAACCCACATATAAAAAACACATGAAACCCTATGGGGTAAAGGACCCCATAGCCCATAGAACACATACAAAGTCAAAGGAACACCTCAAATCACGTCTAAAAGTGGGTGGAAAAAGAGTCTCACTCTTAGCAGGAGAAAAAAATAAACCCCAAAAATCCAGCAAAGCTGCTGGGGGACTCACTAGGTTTGGGAAATTAGCCTTTACAGAGAATTCTCCCTAACACCAGTGTCTGCCTTTTTAACTCCACTTCCAACTCTTTGATAGTGCATGCATGGCAGGGTTATAGTCATGTGGGACATGTGTAAATCCTGTACTGGATCTCTGGCTTGTCACGGCCTATGTGTGTGCTATGGTGCTCATGCCTGTTTCCATTTGTTGTCTTTCATGTTTTTGCAGGTGATGACGCACTTGGTGCTGCTGAGGTTGAGAAGATGATGCAGACAGGGGAGGAATCTCAGGCACGACCGGACACCAGTGGGGGACGTGGTCTGGTGGTGGGTGAAACTCAATGTTACTGCAGACCATATTGTCCAGGGGTGTCTCTGGGTGCACCTCCCCAGACCTCTATTCAGGTGCTGAGCCGGATGATGAGACTTATGTGCCGTCGCAGGTAAGTGTTTCTGGCAGGGATTCTGTTCTGTCCAACCCACCTGGACCAGGGGTAGAACCCTCTATGGGGATGTCAGTGTTGGTAGGTCCGCCTTTGGCGGTTAGGGATGCAGGGTCACACTCCACAGCATCTGATCCTGTTCCTGGGCCAGTAGATCAGATGGGGAATGCAGTCCTGCAGCCTCAGGCAGTGCCAGCACAGCAAGGTGCAGATCTCCTTGCCCCAAACAGTTGTGGTGCCCGTCGACGCGGTGGCCGTGCGCCACCAGGCAATACTGTATGGGAAAACTCCATGTACGGTATGGCAACCCAAAAGGCAGCATCAGTAGAAATGATAGCTCAGGCAATGGAGAGGGTGGCCACTTCCATTATCCCCCCTGAAAGGCAGATGGAGCAACAACAGCAGGCAACAGACTCCATTTGCCAGTCACACAGGGAAGACATGTTGGCGTCCAACAGGGACTGATGGGCGGCACTGGAGACTCTGCGCGAATCCATATCAATAGAGTCCCAGGGCCACAGGGAAGCCCTGAGGGTAGAACTACATAACCTCAGGCAGACTCTGGTTGAACTTGAGGCTTCCAGTAATTTAAGGGCAGAACAGCAGCTGGAGCAGCTCACACGCTCGCTCTCAGCTGAGCTGCATGCAACACGTGAGGAGATCCGGGCATCACGCGAGGCCATGCTTGCAGAAATGCAGGCAACCCGTGATGTGCTGCATGGGGATCTCCGCACTTTAATCCTCCAGAATCAGACCTTCCAGACCCGCATGCTTGCTGCCATTGAGGACCATACCAGGGCTTTGCGTGGGCTGCCTCCCATAGTGCCACCGCCTCCTGATGCAGCAGCAGAGGATGAGCAGAGCGACAGCAGTTCTCCCACAATGGCATAGCCGTGCAGGCCATGAGCCCAAGGAGGTTTTTTTTTTCTCTCAACATCCACGCAGGTGGGTGTTGGTGTGCACCCTGTCCTCGAACCTCCTTGGTGGCCTCGCCCCCCCCTAACCCCCACATGGCCATTTTTGATTTTTTTTTTTACAGTGTGTTGCCTTGTGTGGCTCCCTTGGGCATCCACTGTATTCCGGCTGGGCACATGCAGGCTTGTCCTGAGTTTGGGTTAGATGCTTGGGTTCGTGAGACACACACCCCTCCTGCTTCCCGTTTCCACGGGCTTGCAATGGGTGTGCCCAAGTGACAGTGAATTACACAGTGACGTTGGGCTCCTATTAGCTGTGTGGGCAGTCTGTAGTCAATACTGTGTAGACATCCCTAGTGAATATTGTTGTTGTATTGTACACTGCATGGTGTATTGGTATGTGCTTGTGCATCCATGTCTTCCTCCTAATCTGCAGGTTCCTTCCTCATGTCTTCAAAAGGCCGTCTACTTTGCAGAAGCAGTTCATGTTGTATGCAGTACACTGAGACATTTGCGTGGCAGCAACACTCTACAGTTGTAAGGGGTCGATGTGCTGGCGTATTCAGGTTGTAAGACTACCACTACTTGAACTTAGTACTGTCATGTTTTTGCATTTTTCCATGGTGTGTTGCAGCATTGTGTTGGTGGTAAGTATTTGGTAATGTGTGCTGTTAGTTATACATTACTGGGAGCATATTGTGTGTGGGCAGTTTCCATTAGGGACAGTGTACTTTGTGACACTTGTGTCAGGTCTTGTGCATTGCTTTGTTTGCTTTCACATTGCATGACATGCCATGGTGTGTTTGGTGGTGGAGCTGGGGAGGGTTGGGTGACATGGCGCTGTTCTCATGTTGTATTTAGCAAGGGGGTGATGAATTTAGCAGCATAGATGTATGTCTTTTGCTGACACAGCATTGGTGGTGTTTGGGTAGGTAGGGATGCACACAATGTAACGCTTCCAGGTGACCAATCTCAGGATGGTATGGTTGTGACAGTTGAGTGTCCCTTATGTCATCATCATTGATTGTCAGCTGGTATGTGCCAGGGCTGTGGGCACTCCACAGGGGTGTGATTTTATGTGAAGTAATTAGCCATCAGCTACGTACGGGCTGCCTCACCATGTGCCCTTCCCCTCCCATGCGCAGCGGGCGTGCATGTGGTTGGGGATGTGGGGGCACTACCATGTCCACCGACAGGCCCCGGTGTGTTGCAACGCTGTGCTGCGTTGCTATACAAAGGCGAATGTAAAACTAAGTGGTAT